>NC_045789.1:42636395-42753895 GCF_009873245.2 Balaenoptera musculus | reverse complement strand
TACCAGGAATTTGAAACCTGAAGAAGTTTGCACTTGGCAAAGCTACACTAACCTTTCTACCTATCCAAATTTGTACAAAATAAATGTCAAATAGCAGTTAATATAAAAAGTATAGTACTTACTGCTATAATCACCATATCCATAGTAGTTGTTGTAACCAGTGTAGTCATATCCTCCATAACCACCGTAACCTTGGCTGTTATATCCATAGTTGCCATAGCCTTGATTCCAATAGTTACTATATCCCTGGTTCCAGTTTTGACTGGGGCCTGCAGCACATTAATAGGTTCACTAAAGTCAGAAGATCAGCAAAGATCTTTACTTCAGGATAATTAAAAAGTAGAAAAGCTTAAGATAGAGTAAACTTAGGCTCTAGCTTACCACCACCTCTTCCACGAGCTCTTCCCGCAAATCCTCCTCTAGATCCCCACTGTTGCTGTTGCTGATACTGTTCCTTCGACATAGCTACTTTTATTTCACACTAAAAAGAGAAAAATTATGTTATTACACTGACTCAAGAAAACAAATAAAAAATAACCAGAATAGCCAATACTGTCTAAAACATACAGTTATCTGCCCTGATACTGATACTTTCCTCAAAATCAGTTTATCAATTAAACCAATCATCAGTACTTAAGAGAAATAATCACTTCTGATGTATCCAAGAAGTATGTGCTTGAGAATTTTACTACATTCTATTTGTTGGGTCCTCAAAAAGTATCTTTTGGTGAAGTCTAGACAAAAACTCACTTAAAAACAAATGTTTCCCTCCTATTCCCCAATAAAAGCAAAAAAAAAAAAAAAAGTCAAAAAATGACTTTGATAAATAAGGAGCCAATGAGACATCTTTAAAGCACAAGCATACAAACTGAAGCCTTTACAGAAAGTTTAGATGACTGAACTCTTTACAACAGCTAGTATTCTCTACAAGGAATTGTATGCTTAACTTACTTTACTAAGACCAACATTGTGGTATTTCTTTTCCATTATCTTCTTCACTGGTTCCTCTTCCTTAAAGGTAATAAAGCAGAATCCACGCCTCTTATTGGTCTTGTTGTCCATGGGGAGCTCTATGGATTCAACCTGATTATCCAAAAAAAAAAAAGGTTTAATACCTTAGTTTGTAAGTTTAGTGGGAAAAATGCACAAAGAAAACATGCATTTGGCCCTCAAGCTCTATTCTGTGTCTCTCTCCCAGTTTTACTTTAATCTTTTAAAAAGTCTTCGAATTAGAATATGCACTCCACCTAAAAAGTTGTTAAACGTGTTTATAAAAAAAGGTTCATAGGGTATTGACACTTGCTACCTAATTCAAGGGTCACAAACTCAAATGCCCGCCCACCCACCAAGCACATGCAGAAGGAAAGAGTCAATTTTAAGAAAAACAGAATAAAAGTGACTGTGTTTGGGAGAAAATGGGGAATGGTGAGGATCACTGAAAACTGGAGAACGTATGAGCAACCAAAGGTAGAAGTTGCTACTCCATCTTAGATGGCTGTTGCCAGGCAAGAAGGCAGTTCCAATGTCACCTGCTCTTACAAATACTGAAGAAAAGCTAAATATACAGATTTTTGTGGGAAATATCTCAATTCCTAAATACTAACAACTAAACATGCAATATGGTCTGCTTGAATCAAACCAAGGATGTCTACAGGCTGTATCTGGGTCCAAAAGCCACAAATTTCTCAACTTAGCTTTAAATCATTAATTCATAAAAGGAATCTAAGTCTATAATTAGCCTCATAAAATTTGCACATATACATGTGCTTAAACTGAGAAGGCATTACACCCTATTGTTAGTTTATTTCTTCCCTATTCTCAACTGAACCATTTCCTTCTACATCTCAGGTAATCCAACCTGAATTTCTTCCTCTTGTTTATAGCTTTCTACTAATCCAGTAAATTCCACAGTAAGAAAATGTCTACTTCATCTTTGTGTATGGTATGCCCAAGGATGCTATGCATACAATAGTTCCTCAATAAACTAGAAAATGCAATCATCTAACCTTCAAAGACCTGCTAATGAAGTATTTATACTATCCTTATTTCAAAACAAATCGCATAATCTGTCCAAACTTCAAAACAACTTTGGAAAACCCAGTGAAAAACGTATAATGTGACAATTATATTCACACTAATTTTAACAAAAACTAGGTCAAAATATTATCACATACCTCACCAAAACCACCAAAGTACTCCCTTATTTTCTCTTCAGGTGTATCTGGAGAAAGGCCACCAACAAAAATTTTTTTAACAGGCTCTTTTGTTTTCATGGCTTTGGCCCTCTTAGGATCAATCACCTTCCCATTCAATTTATGTTCTTTCTGATCCATGACCTAAGGAAATGGAAATTTTTCATTTGAAAGATATATATCAACTAAAGTTCAGAGATTATTAACTTACTTAAAAATAATTATAGTTAAATAAATATAGCTAATGCCAGGCATATGTTGACCAGCTCACAATTAAACTGTCAATTGTGGTGATGTGATATCAGCTAATATTTAACAATGTTTAAAAACCTAAAGGTCAGTAAGAATGAGGAGTTAATCAATTACTAGACAACCACCATGCCTTTAACTATTGGCAATATAAGCATGATTGCTACTTCCCTGTAGCCTAAAGACTAAAATGTAAAATGATTCAGTCAGAAGTTTCTTGCCTAGCAAATTTCAAAATCTGTATTTCTGTGAACTTATCACAGCATATCCTTCTAATTAGGCATCTTTAAGGTTTTTAAAATTAATTTTAATACAGTAGAGCCTGGCACACAGAAGTTTTCAGTAAAAAATTCTTGAATCTGACTCTTCATAAAACATATTGGCAAGAGCTGTTATCTCTTCCTTCGTATAACTGCAAAAGGGGAAATCACAAATAATAGGCAGATTAATTGTATCAAACTATTCACATATTTTGTATTATTAACTGATTAGAACACATGGCACACTACCTTATCTACACTCTCCGACTCTTTAAATAGCACAAAGCCAAAACCCCTTGATCGCCCTGTGATAGGATCTAACTTCAGAGTGCAGTCTACGACTTCACCAAATTTGGAGAAGTAGTCCTTCAGATCTTTCTTTGTAGTGTCCCAGCTAAGGCCTCCTATAAACATTTTCCTGTAAAGACAAAAAGCAATATTAAAATGCTAAAAAAAAATTTTTAATTTTGCCTTAAGTATCCACATCAATAACACCTTCCCCAAAACTGCACCAATTTACTGGGCAGTGTATTAAAATCTCACTCTTCCTACATAACCACATATCAAGAACACCCTATTACCGTTCTGGAAAGTTTTGTTTGTCACTACTGCGCCTGCATAATTACAAAATAGGGAGCAAGCAGCAGATTAAGTCTTTTGACTTGCCAAAAAGAGAAATGTATCCCCAAAGTAAAAATAGTATACACTGTCTTTCTTAAATTACAAGTTAAATACTGGTAACAGCAAAACAGAATTTCACCTTGAAATTTCTCTTCCAAATCTTTATTGAACTTATGAAAAGGCTATGAGGTCCCCATTAATCACAGTAACTAGCATGTGTCTATGCTGAAGCTCCTTTCTTAACTGTTCTCTCATTAACAAAACTCTTAGCACATAAAATGGGAAAGTCTCACAATTAAGTTGTAAACCAAGTTTTTCGATGTGCTAAGAATACTTAATAAAGACAAAAGTAAGCAATTTAATGAACAAAAAAATTACCCAGTGAAGCACAATCCACTAATTAACCTAGATTATTTATTTCCAGTAGAACCTCAGTTAACCAGCAATAAAATATTTAAACCTTTAAAATGCTAAAAGTGACAGGTGGTAAGTGGAAACCACCAAGGCACTTTAAAACCAAAAATGCATCCCCCCCCCCAAAAAAAAATGTAAAGTGAAATCTTACTTTTATTACAGCAAAAGGCCATAAAGCTCAGATCTGGCAGCTCTGTGATCCCTTTTATATCTGCCCCCTTTACCCACTCCCACAAAAGAGCTAACATATACCTCCCTCCTACCCTTTAAAGAGACAGGACTAGAGATTATTATTTTAAGGATAAACTGTCAGAATTTGTTATGTGAGGGCTAAAAATCAATTTCACCATCAGAATAAAATCATGCTTGGTCAATGAGTTCTATCTTTGCAACTGCAGTGGGTCAGGGGGAGGGGTGGCGATGGGGGTGTGGTGCTAACTTCCAGCTCTGAAAAGAAATTAAAGCAGGAACATCTCCATCTTGTGGGCTTTTTAGGATATCGCCACTAAAACCAATTCTTGCAACAAGAGGACAAAGTCTATCCCTAGAATAAGATCTTGCTTCTACTTAACCTACAGATGCCAGATTAACTGAGGTGTTACTGATCTTACTATTTTATCAGACTTGTTCTTACTCCTAATAAAGTTAACGCAAAAGAAGTCTTATTTTTAGGCATATAGTGTACTTCCCATTTAGGTTAGGTTTTCAACTTGTACCTGTATTCTAGAGCTGGACTATTTATATGCTTTACATTCAGGACTTCGGCTAATAAAATTTCCATGCTTTAAGTAACTTTTATTAACTCTTTTTGTATTTTATAATCAAATGAGCATAACAAAACACCCACACTGTTGTACAGGTATTATTAATGTTTACTGCCAATTCCATGGGGAAAAAAAGTTGAGGTATTTTCTCAATTACATTTTCTTTCATATCCAGTGAAATAATATCCAGTCCAAGTTACTTAAATTGCCTTAAGCACCTTTATTTTTAACCTAAAGATCCAGAGCACTTCCTTCATAGATGAAAGTACATTACCAACATTTACTCTTTCAAGGTGAAGAGAACACTGCTATCTTTTTAAGGATGAGAAAGAAAGGGACTTCAAGGTAATGACCTCTTGCTCAGATATTCATGGAAAGTTCTAGATAGAAACTTCAATTAAATTGAAATTTAACTATTAAATTACCACTTCTGTGATTATTACAGAAACTTTCCATCGATAATTTAACAGTCTGAAATTACTCAAGCTGAAGAGAATAACAAAAGTCTTTTAAAAAAAAAACTAAAATTGAAAGGCAAGAAAATTCTGTGTCTGTCCGGTCTGTTCCTCAGAGACAGAACTAGTTTTGATTTTATTTAACCAAGGCAATATTTATATTGGGTTGTGTCCTCAATTTAAAATTAACAAAAAATAATTACAAAGAAATAAATCAAGAATGAGGCACGTTCTTTAATTCACAAACCCCAAACTTTTTCTCAACATTGGGAGTCAGTTTTCTTAAATACTAGATAAGCATACTAATTCATCAACTGGCCCAGTAAGTGTTCTCTAAAGAAACCTTCCACGTTTAATATAGTCTTGAGTAAAGACGTTGTTAAACGTGTCTACCTTAGAGTTAAAAAAGGTCACCAAAGAGGCTATCCTTCTTAAACAATCAAATCCCATTTATCCAGAATATTAAATGTCCTAGTCAACTATAATTTATACATCCATAGAATGATTACTGTTTCTCAAAAAATCAGAGCAAAATATGTAGTAAAACTTCAGCTATCCAGCACCTTTAGAGAATGAGAAGCCAAATAGTCTACCTTCCTTCAAGCATTGCCTGCCTTCCTAATCTCTCTCCCCAATTGTTTTTAACCTTCAATTACTTGGAATGATTTTTTTTTCCTACGGCATATCACACACACTCTTCTGCCTTCCTAATCAAATGGAGTAATCATGATTTAACATTGAGTCAGTCACCACTAACACACTATGCTACTATAGCATGCCCGTAGGGTCTTCTGAACTTAGAGAACTATTTATTAATACACTAAGTGCATCTTATTTCTTAGCTCTTTTAACAAATTCTAGTTTTCATTTTTGCCAGATTAATCAGCAGCTGCTATTCTAAAATGCTTTCCCCCGCCTTCCATTTTTTAGGAAGTTAGCCGGCACTCAAACTTTTCAAATTTGGGGTAAAGTAAAAGTAAACAGGCTCTGAGCAAGAGCCTAACTAGCTCTTTTTTGAGGCAAATTCATTACGTTTTGGCAGCCCAAAAGCACTCGTTTTCTTCTGCTCTAATAAGGAAGGGTGCTGCACAACTGATAACCTAACCAGACAGGTGGATATACTACAATGAACACATACTGTACCAAATCCATTCTATCTTTACTGAATCTAGCATATTAAATAAATTCACCCCATTTTTACTCAGTAGACACACCAAAATATACATGTGTAACACATAAGAAAAAGTCTGTTATCTTAATTCTGGATAAATGGGAACTTATTTTAGCCTCTCTAAAACACCAGCATTCTGCTCTGCCTCAAATTATAGGATGGTACATATAAGATGGTATCAATTTAAACTTTCTATATTTTATATTACTGTATCTTGCTTAAAACACAATACCTAGTGTCTGTCCAGATTACCTTTGCTGCCTTGAACACAAAGACTGACTTTCAAGTTGCTTTCACCCCTGCAGAGATGTGCAAAACACTTTACAATGAAGGAGAGCTGGAACTTCAGAAAAATCCTGAGCAGCGAAAGTTAAAACTACAGCACAGGACTTGTTCAAGTAGCAGAAATGGGCCCCTAATACTGCAATACAAGCTTAAAATTTGATCCTTACTTGTAAGTGAATCAATAATCCCAATTAAAGTGTAGGACTTTACCTACAGTATCAAGTTTAATTTCTTAATCCTATCTGTAAAGTTATTTAGCACCCCAAAGGCAATATAGTATTCAACTTAAAACACCTACTCAACAATTGAAATATTCTTGCCTTATAGATACTGACATTATACCATATTATAACATTAAATGACAGGCACAAAGTTATACAACTCAGTGCAGGTAACTCTCCAAATGAGCATTTAGGTTGCTTTGTGGGACTCTCTCTTCGAGAGGAAGTACATTTAAAGGCAGTAAGCCAAACTGCTTGGGGTTTAAATCCTTCCTCCAGAACTAAGAGCTTACCTCTATCTGCAGTGAGGATTTATATATGGCACAGAACATGGTCTGACACATCCCAAGTGCTCAATAGAAATAAATTACTATTTAGTAGGGATAGAGCACAATCTAAATAAAGCAATTTTTTCACTTACTCAATGGCTTAAATTTTTTTTTTAATCTGCATGAGCTATATGAAGTTTCCAACATTAAAGGGAAAAGGCCAGGATGAGTTTTATATAAATGGATCCTAAGATTAGTTTTAATGCTAAAGACTTAACCCAGAAATTTTAAATATCCCATGTAAAAACTACAGACTGGAAATTAGGTTTTCTAAGCTCTTAAATAAAATGTAGTTCCAAAATCACACTGATGACTTGTCTGTACTCTACATAAATGCCAGTAACTTCAGTAAGGAATAATTTCAAAATATAAACAGCAATATATATGGAGCAGTGCTGGCTGGTGGAAACTGCTCTAATACTATTTTTTCCCATCTAAGAACTTTACTCTCAATACTACTGAGGTTTCTAGGTTTAACACTCTACTCAACAGTAAGTATTTTTTATATAAAGATACTTGGCCTACTACCCTATTCAAGGTAAATGACAAACACATCATTACACTTTTTCCCAATTTTGGAAAGGGAAAAAAAGGATTCTGTAACTTTTAAACACTTCCTAACAACTCATGGCCTTCCATATGTGGTTTCATAACAAATTCTGACAGTTTAAAAACTACAACAGCATGTCGATCTGATATATATTTCAAGTACACAACATAACTGGCCAATCACTGTCACCTTTTAGAGTAATGTTACTCAAACCTACCACTAATCCTTATTTAAATAAAACTTCTGGTATTTTATCCTTAAAATTATTCCTTTACAATCCTAAAATGACATTAAGTATAGTGAAATCTCACAAATAGATAAGAAATGAGTATTTATTTTCCTTATAAAATATAGATTTAGTTTAAAATTAAGTCAGTAGTTAACCTAAAATGGGGAGGGGTTTACTTTTTGCAACTAGGTAGTATCACATGGTATCATTTTAGAATCTGTATAAAAAATACCCTTGGAAACAGTCTGACAAACTTTTAACAAGTCAATAAAAAAGATTAATTCCTCTAGGTAATATATTAGATCTCATTTCTTCATACTTTGAATGAACTTAAATGACTAAAAAAGATAAGTGAGTTGAAACTTAATAGCTAATAAATTAAACATGACTGTTTTTGAATAAACTTTAAATGTTTAACCCAAAATCTCCCCTTTTCTTCATTTCATTCCCAAGCAGGAATGACATCTTGTATTTTTACTTTTAAAATAAACTCTCAATCAGCTTTATAAGGTAAACTCTCCTCTACCTAGAGGTTAAGGAATGGGGTTTCCTTAACCTAGAGGTTAAGGTTCTGGTTAACTGAGATTACTACACATTCACAATTCTATAAAGTTTTTTTTATTAGAAACCAATTTAAATAGCAACACTAAACTCAGAAAATGATTTTTACCTTGATGGAATTTCAGAATCTTGCAATGCTTTAAAATCACATTACTTTTTAATAATATAAGGGGAAAATTATGTAAGATTCATTCCATGACATTATTGGTTACTTTCTGAGTATATTAGCTGATAGTTTTTCATCTATCTTTCTCACAAGACTTGGGGTAGGGAAACTAGAGTTGAGTCTCCTGGCTGTTTGGACTTTATGGTAGTTTCAAGTCTAGATAAGCAGGAGCTTACAGAATAGGACCCAATACTTAAAAACTACCACCTTGATTATTGGCCAAACACTGCTAGTAATAATACGTGTCTCCCCACTCCACCCCCAAACAGTCTTAAATGTCTAGCTCCAATGTACAATATGTAATACTCCAGAAACTAAAACATGCTTACCTTTACACCACAGGAGTAAACCACTGGCAGTATCAACTATTAAGGCACAGGATAAATACACACAAGCTATGAAAGCAGGCTATGTAGTCAATCTTCCTGTGGTGAGCATTGTTTCCAACACACAAATCAGCAAACCAAGTAACGAACATGTTATATTACCTGAGACCACACTGTTGGAAGTGAAGTAACAGAAACAGATCCCACGCTTCCAGCATCCAGTTCAGTGCCCTATCTACTAAAACGTTGAAGCAGAACTAAAGTTGTTTCACTCCATTTGTGAACATGCACACACTCGAGGTGCACAGGTTTAATTGGAATATGGAAAAAGTTATTATTCTATTACTTTTTAAATGCTTTCAAGCTAAAACTAATCATTCTCCATGTTGGCCACGAATCACATACAACAGCAGATTCAAAACCTTCTTATATTAAGTGCACCCTTACAGATAACAATACCCAAGCGATGTTTAAAAAAAAAAAAAAAATACACAGTAAGTATACACTTAATTTATAGAAGGGGCCACAAGTATATTTATCTCAAAAAGCAGCACTCAAAAATTTCAATGATAGTCTCCAATTCCAAACCCAAAAGGTCAGGTGATTTTTAGTATCCTTCATGATAAATAAGAATTTGAAATGAAAAGAATTTAGTACTCCTTCCTTAGGTGTTAATCATCTCAAATCTGGGGGCATCCATTACTACAATTAACCCAGGAAACTTGTCAAAGGTTCCGAAGAATGCTAAAATTCAGACCCATGTACTCAGGGTCTCAACTTTACAGTAAATCCAACTTACGGAATCAAAGGCCCGTAAATTTGGCATAAGACTGCTTTTGTATCAAAAAGTAACTGCTCTTCTACGAAGCAAACAACGTTCAAGATGCCCCAGAAGCACTAGGGTATAGACTATAATCTCAAATATTTAAAACAACAAAGTGTTAGGTAAACCCATTTCTTAAAAATTAGACAGGAGACAACCTACAGCACAATTAATTCACAAAATCCTCAAACAGGAAGAATCACACTTGAGTTTATACACTAATGGTTACAGAACTAGATCAACAGTCCTGTTATTAGAAAAGTATTGCTGTACTTTGGCTCATAAATGAACGGGATTATTCTGCTTCTTGCCTAACCCAATGCAGGCAAGTCAATGTACCTACCTTGTAAAACTGAAAGCTACAACAATATTATAGTTCCCCAATAATCATGAGAAAGTAAAAACTCTGTCTCCAGGTAGCTTACTATACATGGCATGCATATTTTGCCAGACACTAATTTTAAAGTACCTACACACTGAAAGGATCATAGCCCTATAGAGAACGTAATGAGTTCACACCAAAATGGGAAATATCAGTGCAACTGCTTTTAAGTAAAAACTAGGGATGCTAAAGTTGGAAAAATTATAATGAGGTGAGCTCAGGAAGGCATTTTACTATGGAAGTGAATAATTACTCTAAAGGTCCATAGTAAATTGTGGAAACGCTTTACTCCACTAGAGGTATAACAGGCATGTCCTCCTCAAAATAGCTGTTTATTCTTGTACTAAGGGAAAAAAAAACCACTTAAGTCTGCAACAAATTGATTTTTAAAATAGTTTTAGGATGAAATCGTAACTCACTTCAGTCTCAAGTTAGAATTGTAAAAAGATACACACACAGAAATGTGTTTAAGAAATTAAATTTAGATTTTATATCTAGTAACCAGTCTTACCCTCACCACTATTATGAAACTTCTGCCCGATTTCCCTCAAACTGGGAGACAAGAGAACAGATAGGGTGGCAAGTGCAGACACCAAAAAGATTAAGTCTCGAGGGCTTTTTGTTCAAAAAGAAAAACAAGAATATGTGTAACAGATGAGGCTATCTGACCGGACAGTAATTTTTTTTAAATATTTATTTATTTATTTGGCTGCGCCAGGTCTTAGCTGCGGCACGCTGGAACTTTTGTTGTGGCACGCGGGGGTACATTATTTTAAAAGTCAAGTATTAAACTTTAAAAATGAAAATATTTGTTAAATGTAAACTCAAAGTAAACCTCATAATCGAAAATGTTCATTAACTATAAATATTTAATTGTCCACTTCTCCTAAGAGGTCAAAAAACTTGCAAAGTTATAGTATTAACAGACCACATATAATTTCTGCAAGAGTCAAAGCAACAACCTTTAAACATAAGTTTATGATCCTTTCAAATTACTGAAAATAATTGCTTACATATTTGAAATATGTAATGGAGTAATAAAGTCAAGTACAGTTATTAATTTGTTCTTATTTACTTTGCCACTATTACCTAGCAGTGAAATTGAACTATCACAGGACCAAATAGAATAATTTCCATCAAAAAACTTTTATTCTGGGGACTTCCCTCGCAGTCCAGTGGTTAAGACTCCACGCTCCCAATACAAGGGGCACGGGTTCAATCCCTGGTCTCGGGGAAGATCCCGAGTGGCGCGGCCAAAAAAAAAACCAAAAAAAAAAAAAACAAACAAAAAAAAAACCAAGCAACTTTTATTCTGTATGTCACACTTTATCTCCAATATAAAACTGGACAGATTTCAGTTAAAGAAAATAATAAGCTCCTGTAAAATGTAAACACTGTCCCAACTGGGCTCTTAGAATGTTGTTTGTACAGATGTTAAGTCAACTATCTGCAAGTTACTGGCCCTCTAAACTCCAGTGGTGGTAGATACAAACTCCTGGAAAACTCAAATATAATCCTGAAGGC
Source organism: Balaenoptera musculus (assembly GCF_009873245.2). Classification (NCBI taxonomy): domain Eukaryota; kingdom Metazoa; phylum Chordata; class Mammalia; order Artiodactyla; family Balaenopteridae; genus Balaenoptera; species Balaenoptera musculus. The sequence goes on along the minus strand of NC_045789.1, from coordinate 42,742,373 downwards.
AGAAATACTGACATTTAGGGGAACAGGAGGGATAAAAGGAACAATACTCAATCTACCAGCCTTCCAAAAAGTCATGCAATTGTGAATACGTCAACCAACCAACTGTAATTAACATTCCAACCAAATCACACTGAAAATCTAAAAATCTGATTTAAGCTGTAGTGGAAAGCCACATCAGCACGCCTTTAATAGTACATGTGCAATTCTTATTAAACTTCTATTTACAAATATGGTTGGTGATTTTAAAAAAAAGTCATTTTTGCATATACATCACTATTTTAAAAATTGTTTTACTACTGACATTTCCAGAATATTTCAGTATAACATGCAATACATTTTAAACACACACTTTATTGTAGCAGATAACCTTCACGTATAACATTAAACTTAGAATTACAAGAAAAATTTTTTTGTCTTAAAACAAGTCAAATTTAAAATTAAATACTTTCTTGCCCAAATATAGAAATATCATTACTTATTATATTAAGCTTTAATTGGCCAAACCACAATTACATGCATTACCACAGACCAAAAACCATGTAATGGCATCAATTCTGCCCAAAGATCACACATGATGCCTAAAAAGGTTTTATATCCCAGGTACAAAATATCCTACTGTACTAAAGTCTAGAATTTCCTGGGGATCAATGGGCAACTAACCAATACACAGCCTCCACATGTTATGACTATTGAAACCTTTATATTACAGAAATAAAATTTAAAAGTTTTACCATTCTTCCCGCTGTGCCGTCGCTGCTTCAGAGTGTCGTGGGGAGGAGTTTGAATGGCTAGGGAATTAACAACCGGTACAGCAACCAATCAAAATTCTAGTTTTAGTTTTTGACATTGTTAGGGTTAAAAACTTTAATTCATTTACACTTCGGTTCAACAGTAGATAACTACAAAGGCAGCTGCTTTGTGACTTGAAAAATCAGAACAGAAAGCCCGCCCCAAACAGTAAGTTACACAATCATTTGGGTGCCTCTGTCCGAAGAACAGAATTCAGAAAAAAACCAAAATGTTAAAAGGCTTAAGTTTCCAAATATTTAACATATCCCTTTCTTAAACTAAGCTATATATAATTCCAGATAAATTAAGAAAGGCTCATTTCCCATCCCACCTCCACTCTCCCAAAGCCAGCACAATCAGCAAAACAGCCCGACAAGAGTCTGCCTAGGCTGAGAATATTAAATCCTATATTCCAAAGGGCTTCTCTCTCCCCCCTCCAAAGCTTGTGCTTTTTCCTAATAAAGGGAATGTTTTCCAATATTGAGTTAAAGCGACATTTTATTGCTTTTACCTTCCAGCCAACACCTTTCTCCTTGTTACAGCGAAAAAAATTACACACACACACCCCCCAATTACAAAAAGTAATGGAAGCGTTAACCCAACATCAGCGATCAGTAACGGGAATAAGAAGAAAACCCAACCAAGAACCCCTGACTTAGTCCCTCCTGCTAACTCCTATATTATGTTCCCGGCTCCCAAATGCTGCGTTCTAAAAAATTTTATGCAGCTTTAAATAACATATACAACGTATTCCAATCGGAGGAAACAAGTTACTACTTAAAAACCTGCAAAAAGAATAAAAACCATAGCACATTACAGAATTTGTTCATTTTATGAAAGAAGGCTGGTGGGCCTCCTGTAACTTAAGTAGGTGAGAGCGGGAAGGAGAAATCAAGAGAGACCAAAAAAAGGATTCTGGGCACGGCGTGGGTTGTAAAAAATGAAAATTGCACAGAAAAAGTAAGGTAAGAGTACACTATCTGTACGAACAGTTGAGGAACCCAATAGCTGAGGGCGCGAAAAAGGTGCGCGGTTAGAATAACTGCGGGGTGGGGGAAGGGCGGGCAGCAAGCCGGAGGTAGACCAGCTCCAGCCAAGTGCAGGCCCCGCCGACAAGGAACTTAAGGAAAGCCCTTGGAGCAAAACCAACGTACCAACAGGCGAGTCGGGGAATTTCACCAGGCCCAGTTGGTTCCGTAGGCTAGAAAGTGGGGACTATGCAAGCAAGTCGTTGTACGATGGTGTACAGTAGAAAAACGAAAAGGCTGAGGCGAAACTTACTCAAAATACTGAAAAACATTCGGCCTGAAGCCAAGACGGGAGGAGCAGAGCTGGACAACCTACACGTTCCCCGAAGCATGTGCTTACAAAGAATGGCATCGTCTAGGGATGCTGCAGTGAGAAGCACCAAATAAACCTTAGTTATCCAGGCATAAAGGCTTTTTGTATCTGATTGCGTTTTTATGCCCAGGACTTTAGAAAACTGGGGAGAGAGAAGACAGCGGGAAAATAAAAAAGGTACCCCTCGACAGGCGGGAAAAAATCCTGGCGGCCAAGTCGGTGGGAGGAGACCCAAGGCGAGGGAGGGAAGAAGGGCGGGCCGGGGAGCAGCATGGTGACGGCTAAAGGTGGAAACGTGTGTGATGGGGGAGGGGGCGATTAGCAGCAGGGGAAGAAGGAAATGAAAGCCCGGGGGAGCCCGGCGTAGAGAAGGGGATAACAGTGCAAAGAGGCTGCACGCGAGCCTAGAGCACGGGCGGAGAGCGGGAACGAGGCCTAATGGCGGGGGAGAAGGAGGGGGAGGGGGGATAGTTGGGCCTGACTATCCCGGGCCGCCCCTTACTCACCCTTCATCCTCCTCGTTCTTACTGGCATCGATCTTCGCCCCCTCCGACTCGGCGCTGCCTCCTTCGGTGCCTCCGGCCGCGGTTCCGCCCCCGGTCCCGGCTCCGCTTCCCGCCGCCGCCGCTGCCCCCTGCGCCGCCACCACCATGGCTCCCTCCTGTTCGCCCGCCGAGCCGCCTACCGCCGCCGTTGTTGCTGCCGCCGCCGCCCCGTCCCCGCCGAACTGCTCCTCCGACATAGTGCTACTGCCTGCGCCGCCGCCGAGACTACACCCGCCGCTGCCGCGAAACGAAACTAGCAGCAAAGTAATCCCCGCCGCTGCCGCGCGCCCGCTCTACCGCGCGAAGCACACAACAAGACAGAGAAGGCGCGCGTGGATGCAAAGGCTCCTGCGCCTCTCCCCGGCCTGCCCCCCTTGCCTCCCACTCTCGCGCGGCGCGCACTCCCACTCTCGTCCGCCGCACTAAAAAAGAATAAGCAGCGGCGGCCGCTCTCGCCTCCTCCTCGCTTTAATGGCGCCGCCGCGGACCACCTAAAATGGCCGACGGAAGAACGGCGCGTCCCGGTCACGTGGCGCGCGAGCGCGCCCTTTGCACCTCCCCCGCCCCCTCTACCGCTAGTTTTTTTCCCCTTCCTCCTCGGTCCCGCCCCCTCGCTCCCTTTTATACCTTCCTCGCACGCGCTGCGCCGCACAGCGTGGGGCCTTTAAAGGGAACCGGAAATGGCGTTCTATAAGACGGCCGCGCGGAGACCATCGAGAACAAGGAGCGCTGTTTCGAAGGCGCGGCTAGAAGGGCCTCTTCGTCCGCCGCAGCTTTTCCGAGGGTTCCTGGTCGGCTCACCCCCATCCCCACCCCCACCCCCAGCAGCGGGCGGGAGCAGCGGCGTCGGGCAGGGGTGTGGTAGCACCTCCCGGAAGGCGGCCGTACCCTGTGCGCCTGCGGATTTGGAGTGGGGGAGGGGAGGCGCACAGCCGGCTGCTCCCCGCGTGTTAGCGGTGCCAGCCCGACAAGGGAGGCTAGCCTGAGGTGTCGGCCTTGTCCCACAGACTCCGGGGGACGCCTGGCTCGCGGTAGCCTGAGCGAGGCGCCGCGCCTGGCCGCGTGCGTGCACGGACTGCGGCAGCTCCTCCGGCCGCCGTAGTCGCCCGCGACCGGGTGACATTGAGGTTTCCCCGGCTGCAGCTGCCGCGCTTCCCAACCCCTGGCGGGCAGGCTGAGGCCGTTGACGATTAGGGCTGCTTTTCTTTTAAGAGTTGCTTTCCAAGTAAGACTTCTGCTTGCCTGCTTTTCTCCTGAAATTTTTCGTCAGAAGAAGCAGGTAACTTGCGTATTTTAAGGAACAGGGATTGTTTTGCATTGCTTGCTGTATTTGAGGATCCTGAAACCTACCACGATTCTTTGAAAATACTAGGAGTTAGGAAGGGTGTTAGATCAACCAAGAGTTCACTTAAGTTAATGTTTTTTAGCCCTTGTACTAAATAGAATATATAGATGCTGCGAATCTTCTTTACAAGGTTTCTCAGTTTGTTGTGTTGTGGGTTAGGGGAGTTTTCTGTTGTTAAACACCGCTCGGAATTTTATGCAGGCTAACAGTCAAGTTCTTTAATAGACCTATTAGAAATCCCAAGCGCCTTGGCTGGAAACTGGATTATTCAGGCTTTGGGATTTGCTGCTTCCTGCAATTACATCTTGAAGAAAATGAAGTTTTTAGGTACTTCTTTAGTCAACGAATGATTGTTTGCCTGTTTAGCGTGTGCCCAGGCACTGGGGAAACGAAGACTAGTGTGAAATATCGAAAAGAACTCTGCAGAGTTTAAATATTTGTTTTCCACTATGTAATTAAATGAATTTGTATTAACACTATCCAAAAATCTCAAAGGAAGACTGAAAACACTTAATTTTTTATAATTAGTCAAGTTAGCAGAATTTGCGTGACAGAATAATTAAAACCCAAGAATACAAATCAAATTCTGAAAACGTCTTAAAAATATAATCTTACTGAACTCCTGTATTACGTAAATCACACAGAGGCAGTGCCAAGAATGTGTATCTCAGATCAAGTGGTAGTGAGTTCAGGTATGTCTCCACCTGTCAAAATAGTAGCCAAGGGACTTCCCTGGCGGTCCAGTGGTTAAGACGACACCCTTCCACTGCAGGGGGCTCGGGGTTGGATCCCTGTTGGGGCAACTAAGGTCCCTCATGCAGCGTGGCACGGACCCCCCCAAAAAAAGGAACAGTAGCCAAGAAGAAAGTGGGTATTGTGCTCAAACCAAATATTCCAACTTAGAGACAACTAAGAAGCAGCTCACCTGAAGGGGGTGCCTTTTGAATCTCTTCTGTCTTCAAAAGATGATTCTTTTGCTTTTTTAAAAATTTTTTAAATTTTATTTTATTTATTTTTTTACACAGCAGGTTCTTATTAGTCATCCATTTTATACATATTGGTGTATACATGTCAATCCCAATCTCCCAATTCATCCCACCACCACCACCCCCCGCCCCGCCACTTTTGCTTTTAAGACAGCTTTAGACATGCCTGCCTTCTAGTAATAGACTTTCCCAAAAGGTTTATTTTAATTCACATGTAGCCCAGTAACTTCTGGACTTCCTTGGAGTTTATATTAAAAATTCCAGGAAACCTAGGAATGATTTTAAAGCTAACAACACCTTTATTATGTGTTATGTGAGTATGTATGATGCCTTATCACTCATATCCCTGCATATTATGGTACAAATCTCTGCATCCTATGCTCCAGCATCCACCCAGCATTCTTCTGAGAACCCATTCAACTTCAACCCTAGTTCTTTTCACATTCTTCATCTGCCTGGTAAACTCCTATTCATCCTTCAAAACCCCAATTAAATGTTCCTACTTCTGTGAAGCCTTCCCAGACTCCCTGAGGCAGAATTAATCATACATTCTCACAGTCTTTATCTTTACTTCTGTTTTTCTAAATATATAATTTTACTAGACCATGAGTTCCTGGAGAGTAAAGTTAATGTGTTCTATGTATCCTTCCTTCCTCATGCACACACGTACACATAACACACATAATAGACTAATTGCTGGTTGAATTATTGAATGACAACTTGTTAGGTTTAGGATCTTTCAGGCAAACTAGGTATGCTTCCAGGGACTTAAAAGTCTCTTCCCACCATCCCACTTCATCTCTGGCATAAAAACACTTCCTCAAACCACTTGCTGGTGTGTGAAGTTCCTTAAGAGGGAGAACCAAACTTGTATTCCATAGTCATAGGTAAGAATTTACTGTTTAAGGGGCTGAAGATTGTATATTGGCACTATGTTAGACTGGCCCAATCCACTGCAGGGACGTCGTGTCCCCTTTCAGTGTCCATGACATCAGAAATTCCATGCTTCAGGAGGTTCCCAGTGATTCAGATAACACTGAAATGTTACATCCTCATTGAATTCAGCATTTATGAAGAAAAAACTGCAGAAAAAACTAGAGCACTTACAAAAGGCAGAATTCATTTGAGACTTTAAACTGGAATCACTTTTACCCAGGACAAGATGTACACACCTAAGTCAAGAAGTCACAGTTTATCTGCTAAATGCACTCTACAAGGAGTTCCCTGGTAGCCTAGTGATTAGGATTCCGGACTTTGACTGCCGTGGCCTGAGTTCAGCCCCTAGTCAGAGAACTGAGACCCCGCAAGCTGTGTGGCATGGCCAAAAAATAAAAAATAAATATACTCTACAAATGGAGCAAGCAAATCTATGCTCAAAAATTTTTAAGTGGAATATGTATTTCATTCAGCAACCTAGAATAAACAGTGTCCAGAAGAAACAGCAGAGAGAATTCATTTCCTATGCAAGGTACACATACTTGAGACTCTTCTACAACAATGTTTAACAGCCATTTACTCACTTGCAGAACACCTTCAGTAGGATTTAAGCTTTTTGTTGAAGAATTAGCTTGTGATTTTAAGTGAAGTGACCAATTGCGCAAAAAGTGAACATTCTCTATCATCATTCTTGGTTGTTAGGAAGCTCCCTTTTCACTTAGAGAAGAGAAAGGCCCTATCACTGTGAACTGTCAGATTTTACTTTAGCAAGTCTATCATAGAGCCAGTTATGCTTGACCACAGAGATGTCAATAGGGTGCCTTTAGATTCAATTAAAGAAAACCTAGCTCAAAAAAGATTCAAACAATAAAAAAATTTATCTCACTCCAGACCTACATATCCAACTGCCTGCTTAACTTCTCCACTTGGTTGTCCCACAGGCATCTCAAGCTTTAGATGTCCAAAACTGAGCTCACCTTCCCTACAAATCAGCTTCTTTGGTCTTCCTCTTCTCCATAAATGACACCTCCACCCACCCGTGTGCTCCTGGCAAAAATCAGGGAATCCTTGATAGCACCCCGCACCTTCACCCCCCATATCCAATCAGTCACTAACTTCTACCTCCAAAATATGTCTTCATTCATCCAGATGCTTCTTAGAACATAAATAGTGGGTTATTTCTAGTTAGATTTATTCTCATTCAACCATGCAACACATGACACAGGTACATTTCCGGCGCTGGGAATGTAACAGTGACCAAAGCAGGTCTGATCTCATGGAGCTGACATTCTAGTGGAAGAGACAAACAATAGACGACATAATGTAATAATGTAATATAATTTTAAGTAGTGAGAGGAAGAAAAATTGGTAAGGTGCTAGAGATAGATAATGTGCTATTTTAGATACAGCGGTCAGAGAAGACCCTTGAAGGAGGTGCCTTTCTGAGTAGAGCCCTGAAGGAGATGAGGGAGAAAGCCGTACACATAGCTCAGGGAAGACTTTACAAAGCAAAGACAGGACTGTTCTTGGCACTTTCAGTGAATGATAGAGGCCAATGTGACTGAATAGAGTGAAGGCAAGAAAGCATAATAGATCATACCTGAGAGGTATCCAGAAACCAGGTCCCCCAGGGCCTTGTAAGCTGCAGTTAGCACTTTGCTTTTATTATAAATGTGAAGAGAGGGGCTTCCCTGGTAGCGCAGTGGTTAAGAATCCGCCTGCCAATGCAGGGGACACGGGTTCGAGCCCTGGTCTGGGAAGATCCCACATGCCGCAGAGCAGCTAAGCCCGTGCGCCACAACTACTGAGCCTGCGCTCTAGAGCCTACGAGCCACAGCTGCTGAGCCCACGTGCCACAACTACTAAAGCCTGCGCCTAGAGCCCGTGCTCCACAACAAGAGAAGCCACGACAGTGAGAAGCCCGTGCACCGCAACTAGAGAAAGCCCACATGCAGCAACGAAGACCCAACGCAGCCAAAAATAAATAAATAAAACGAATTTTTTTAATTAAAAAATAAATAAAATTTAAAAATAAATGTGATGAGAAACTATGGGAGGATTTTGAGCAGGGGAAGGATATGATCTGAATTAAACTTTAAGTGGCTGGAATAATCCAGATGATTATAATCTGGATTCGAATAATCCAGATCATTCTGGATGTTGTATGGACAGTGGACCATGGGAGGGTATCAGGAAGATGAGTCAGAAGGCCTTTGTCATGAGGCCTCTCATGGTTGATTTCTTCTGACGAGAGGCTAATCTCCAAATAAAGTGTTATTTATATTTGGTCACATGAGTGTATTTTTTCTAGAATGACATTTTCTACAAAGAAAAACATGCTCTGATGACAGCTAGGGATTATTAAAAATAAAACAAGAATTGGATTAATTGGATTAATATTATTAATAATATTTCCAATAGAGAGTAAGACTAACATTATCGTTAAATTCAGTATTTTTTCCTTTTTTCCCTCCCCTTTTCTGAAGCTCTGGGATGAAATTTTGGTTAACTGCTGCAGCTAGGGCTTATCCAGAGCCTTTTCATAATCCTGCCTCAGGCACTGCAATACAATATTTTGACTTGAACTGAGTTCTGGCATCTTGGATCCTCCAGACATCTTTTTCTTCCCAGGGACCAAGGCTGAAGCCAAATAATATCAGGTTTTGTTTCATAATCAACCTGTAAGTTTCTTTTAGCTGCTAATTTTATAGTTGTCCTGCATAGTTTTTAGGAGCTACAGTTCAAGAGAATAATTATTGAAAGAGGACATAATATTGAAAAGTTGGCGTTTTCAGATTAAGGTTCAACTAACAAACATTGAAAGCCTCAGAAAAAGTTTAGGAATGTGTTTCTTGTCCTGGGGCTATTTGGAGCGTTTCCTTTATTGCAGTGGCTCTGAGTTATTTGGTATTCCTCATCCAGTACAAGCTGCTCGAGAATAATCACTTCCTTACACCAGGGCTGGGAGTTCTCAGACACTCAGACTCAATACAGTTGCTCAAAAGTCACACTTTAAAAGTAGTGACACATAATCAACAGTCCATCTGGCCATAGTAGGAGGGGTTTGTTCTATTTAACTTGTTCGTGTCCTTGATGTTTTGGCTACTATAGTAGACATTTGGGGTTGGAGCCAAACATCGGTTTTCCCTTCTCGAGTCGACTAATCAGAATGAACTCATCACCCCTGGTCACATAGTTTGGTTTGGGAAAGGCACAGAGGCTAAATCAACCAATCATATTCAAGAAATTCTCTTTGACATCTGAGTGAAGAAATCCTCTCCTACTCACTGGTCAATCATAAGCTGAGAAGCATGTAGCTGAGGGAACCACTGGCAGCTGTTTTGCAACAAAAAATGCCTATGAAGATAGGAATCAAAGAGCAATGAAGAGTAACCGAGACATGGAAGACAGGATAGCAGGTCCTGCTCACAGTTTTTGAGCTACCAGATCAATTTCCACTACAGCTATCCCTACCTCTAGACTTAGTCTCATGACTCAGTACATGCCCTTTATCATTTAAGCACAGTTTGACTTACCAGTTAATTTCTCAAAATCAAGTTTTCTAACTATGCTGAACTGTTGGTTGTCAACTTTGCATTACTGCCACCCACATGTACCATCTCTCCATTGCAGAGGAGAAGCCAAGAACATTTCCCAGAATTCCCCTCCCTTTATGGTTCCAAGTTAGAGTTGCCAATGAGAGGTACTCACAGCATATAGGAAAGGCAGAGAAAAGAAGCTTTCCTTCTCAGGAAGTTGCGGCAGCTTCTTCCAGGAGACAGGCAGTTTCCAAATCCTCAGATCTCACCACAAGCTCTCACTTTGCAGTTGTGGCAGCCAAACACAATGGCATCTCAAACTTCTGTGCACACTCCTGCTTTGCAGTCAAGGTGACCATAAATGGCAGCTTCTCAGACTCCTCCACAAGCTCTGTCTTCTTATATTTCTCCATGATTCCAGCTTCTTCATCTGCTTCAATACTTCAAAGTCAATAGTGAGTGTTCTATAGCCCTTTGGCTGCATCTCCCAGACATGCATTCCTCCTTATTTAGCCCAATGAGACTTCCAGAACTGTGAAATAATAAATTTGTGTTGTTTTAAGCCTCTAGATTTGTGGTAATTTATTACAGCAGCAATAGGAATCCAGTCCATCTACTGTCTGGAGATTAGCCTCCCCTTGCCTGAAGAACCTGTAATGACCTATCCTGAAGTAGGTGTTTTGCAGAGGAATGTTGATTCTCCTCAAGACCCATACCTATCGCTTCTAATTTCATTGCTTCTAGACTAATAACTAGACTCAAATCCTGGAAGATGCCAATGGAACAGGTACATTGCATATTATTCTATGGTGATGACCATAGTTTAACAAATTTGGAAAGCTATTTGTAAAAATTGCTAAAACGTTTCTCAAAGGGGATACAGCATTTGTTCAAGAGGACCAGAGTATAAAAGATTTTTTGGTCTGCTGATAGTTTAACTTTATGGCTAACCAGCAGTCTAGATGACTTATAGCTCTATTTTGGGGGGGCTCATTTTTTTTTCAGTGTTACACCATAGTTGTAAAATGATGGTAATGCTCCAGTAGAAAGACAAAAACTGGTGATGTAGAATAGAAATGGGATAATTGAAGAAGCCAAGTTCTTAAGTAGGTGAGAGAAGATGGGATCCAAAACACAAGATGGAGTAGAGATGATTCATCTGTTGTATGGGAGGGAAGAAAGATTATATGAGTACAGATGTAGGTAAATCAATAAGTTTGGTGATAAACAGATAATTAGTTCTGATTCCTTCTATTTTTCTCAGCTGGTTAAGAAGTCTGTCACTAGCATAGAGAACAGACCGGTGGTTGCCAAGGGGAAGGGGGTTGAGAGAGCAGTGCAGTGGGAGGGTGGATTAGCAGATGCAAGCTTTTATACAGAGAATGGAGAAACAACAAGGTCCTACTGTATAACACAGAGAACTATATTCAGTATCCTATGATAAACCATAATGGAAAAGAATATATTTAAAAAAGAATGTATGGGGCTTCCCTGGTGGCGCAGTGGTTGAGAATCTGCCTGCTAATGCAGGGGACACGGGTTCGAGCCCTGGTCTGGGAGGATCCCACATGCCGCGGAGCAACTAGGCCCGTGAGCCACAACTACTGAGCCTGTGCGTCTGGAGCCTGTGCTCCGCAACAAGAGAGGCCACGATAGTGAGAGGCCCGCGCACCGCGATGAAGAGTGGCCCCCACTTGCCGCAACTAGAGAAAGCCCTAGCACAGAAACGAAGACCCAACAGCAATCAATCAATCAATCAATCAATCAATCTGAAAAAAAAAAAGAATGTATATACACATACATGTATAACTGAATCACTTTGCTGTACAGCAGTAATTACCACAACATTGTAAATCAACTATACTTCAATTTAAAAAAATAAATAATAAAATAGAAAAGAAGTCTTTCATTAGCAGAGAGTGTGGACAGGGGTGGAGGTAGAGAAGATTTAAGAATATTAAGGAAAGTGGAAACACAAATTCCCCAGGCCCAGGGAATCCAAGACTTTATTAAAAACTGTTGATCAGGACAGAACCCACCTAGAGCCTTACTGGAAGCTACCAGAGATCTACTCATAAGATCTGAAAGCCACTTCCTCCAGAAACCTTAGGCAGGGTGTCACTGATTTATCTCCTGTGGGTGTGGTCATATAACCAGTTATGATATACCTTCTTGTCTATTTGACCAACTCCCGTGTCTCCACCTTGATGCCGAGGACTCATGAGAAACCCAGGTAGTAAATACCTTTTGAGTTGTCTTCCAAGCCATGACTTCTTTCTCTGAACTCTCCCCTCAACCAAGAGTGGCCCCTTTGCAGCCAAATTTATATTCTATGGCTCCACCCCTACCTCCATTGCCAAACCACAGCCAGGGTAGACACCTGACCCAAACTGATCAATTGGATTTTCTCTCCTTGGAATTGAAATTGAATTTAAATTAGGATACTGGGTCTCTAAGCATTTGGTCAGAGGGCTAGAGCTAGGAGGAAATCTGATTGGAGGATTGAGCAGCCTTTTTGCACAATGTGGATCATAGAAGCTGAGAACATAGGTTTTGAGTGTGAAGGGGGAGAGAGAGAAAGAATGAGCAGTTGTATAGAAAGAACCAGAGACCAGAGGCCACGTGGTCCTGACAAGATGCAGATGGTATCTGCCTTGGTTCTTCATGACATACCCGTCACTGACTTCTGTCCTCAGCTGAACTTCTTCCCTTGGGTTATACGCAATGCTCCTGTTCCCCAAGATTCACACTTTACATGAGCAAATCTGAGTACATTTTTGTTACTGTAACCCAAAGAACCTTGATCAAGAGCAAAGATATATCAAATGCTGAAATCAGGCTATACTGTGTCGATAGCATTTTGGTCACATACTTCTGTCAGAAAAAAAAAAAATGAAAGAAAGGAAGTGACCTGAGGCTGGATGATTATTTAGGGACCACATGCAAATTCTTGGGAGAGGTGGGAAGAAAAAAGCAGTAGTCACTACATACAATCCAGCTGTAATTTTTTTAAAATCATTTAAAATAATCTTATTCAGGGATTTCCCTGGTGGTCCAATGGTTAAGACTCGGCACTTCCACTGCAGGGGGAATAAATATCTTATTCAATTTGAAAAGCAAAGAAAAAAATGACCCCTAAGACAACCTTCCAAATATAACCACTCTGAGCATTTTGATGTGCTTCATGTCAGTTTTTTTTCCCTTCTGTGTTTGCTTTTAAACAGTGAAATTGCATATCCTACTTTTTTCATCAGCTATTATGCCATACATATTTCCTATGCTGCTGCATAATCTTCATAGCTAGAATTGTAATGGCTGCCTAATATTCTACTGAATAGATATACTGTAAAAATAACATCACAGTGATTATCTAGTGCTCTTTTGAAATTCCAAAGAGAAATTCCTAACTTTGTAAATATAGCTATTTTTATCATAAAAAAGAGGTTCTCTTTTGTAGGGTTGGAAATAATCAGACTTTACCATTTTGCACCCTCAAGATTAATGTTCACCTTTTTGGGGGTATCTATTCTGGGTCAATTACCCTTTGATGAATAATTCAGCCTCATAGAAAAGGGAACCCTCCTACACTGTTGGGAGGAAAGTAAGTTGGTGCAGCCACTGTGGAAAATAGTATGGAGGTTCCTCAGAAAACTAAAAACAGAACTACTGTATGATCCAGCAATTCCACTCCTGGGCATATATCCAGACGAAACTATAATTCAAAAAAGATGCACGCACCCCTATGTTCATAGCAGCACTATTCACAATAGCCAAGACATGGAAACAATCTAAATGTCCATCAACAGATGAATAGATAAAGAAGATGTGGTACATATATACAGTGGAATACTACTCAGCCATAAAAAAGAATGAATAATGCCATTTGCAGCAACATGGATGCAACTAGAGATTATCATACTAAGTGAAGTAAGTCAGAAAGACAAATACCATATGATATCACATATGTGGAATCTAAAATATGATACAAACGAACCTATCTATGAAACAGAAACAAAATCAGGGACATTTGAATAGACTGGTGGTTGCCAAGGGGGAGGGGAGTGGGAGAAGGTAGGAGTGGGAGTTTGGGGTTAGCAGATGCAAACTGGTATATATATAGAATGGATAAACAACAAGGTCCTAATGTATAGCACAGAGAAATATATTCAGTATCCTGTGATAAACCATAATGGAAAAGAATATAAAAAAAAGAATGTATATATGTGTATAACTGAGTCACTTTGCTGTACAGCAGAGATGGGCACAACATTGTACATCAACTACACTTCAATTAAAAAAAGAAAAGAATACGAAAAAGAATGTATAGATGTATAACTGAGTCATTTTGCTGTACAGCAATAATTAACACAATATTGTAATTCAACTATACTTCAATAAAGAATAAATTAACAAAAAAAATAATTCAAGGGACTTCACTGGTGGTGGTCCAGTGGCTAAGACTCCGTGCTCCCAATGCAGGGAGCCTGGGTTCGATCCCTGGTCAGGGAACTAGATCTCACATGCTGCAGCTAAGAGTTCGCATGCTGCAAATAATGATCCCACATGCCGCAACTAAAAGATCCTGCATGCCTCAACTAAGACCCAGCACAGCCAAATAAATATTCGTAAAAATAATAATAATTCAGCCTCATGGTTACTCTCATATGGGGAAGGTGTTATCCTTCAAGGCAGCCATAAATGTGCAGGACACTGGAAAGGAAACATCCCTTGTCTCTAAAATTGTACATTAATAAATTAATAAATTGGCATTTTGTTTTTTGCAGTGGCATCTTGTGTGTTTACAGTGGCAGAATCAGTACCTAGAGATCTGAGAACCAGACCTTGGTCTGTGGTGGGCATACTAAAGTACCGCCACCCTGTGGGCTCTTTTTGGGAGGCCTGCCAGCCCCCTTCATTCCCATCTCCATTTGCTGCGCTTTGGCCTTACTGACTGTGGAAGACCTCAAACCTGAAACCTACAAAAACCAGCCAGGCAATTGCACAGTAATTGGCAGGAAGTAGCCAAGAAGAGAATAGAGTGATCTCATCTATACTCATAGCTTCAAATACCACCTCATGATAACTTTAAGTCTTCAGATTTCTGTTCATTGATATTCTACGTCATTTCAAGTGCCTTCTGTCATCTATAGATTTAGTGTTATCTGGATTTTTCCCCCCTCCTTCAACAAAGTCCTCTTGATCAGTTTGCCACATTTCTGGAAAAAAGTCTGTTTTCCCCTAGCCCTTTAGGGATTCACTCTATCCCTAGCCAAGATACTAGTTTTTATTGTCCAAAGATGTCATTCAGGAAACCAAATTCTATGCAGCTAAGCATCTACATACCATATCATTCTTCCTTTCCATTGCCAATTTTCTATTGAAAACACTGTCCAGAATGCTGTTGTTACTCCTAAGTACTTCATCTTCTGGCCCAGCACTTCTGAATCCTTTAATGTACATCCTAGGTCTCTTCTGCAAGGGATGGATGACCTTTCCCACAAACTTATAAAAGCAGCTAGTGACTCTCAAGTTTGATGAGACAATAGACCATATTTCACTTTCCAACAAGGTACTCCAGGAAGACCACATACCTCTCCATGGGCCACAGCAGGGACCAAGGCTGCCTCTGCACTCTTCCTCAGGAAGTTGCCAAACATCATTCTGTTAATAAACACTTCATTGTAGCCTCTTGTTTGGCAAGCAGCCTGATAGGCCCAGCACAGAATCTAACAGTCTAACCACTCTTCTTTCTGGGTCTAGGAACCAGTACCCTTACACTGTCTACTACTTGTGAAGCTTTTTAATTTTATTTTGTACTATATTCTTATTTTTACTTTAAAGTAGTATTAAAGTACACAAGTAATAAATGAATACAGTTTCACCCTAAACATCCAGACAAACAGAAGAATATAGAGTAGAAAAAGTCCTCTTCACTCTACCGCTAACCCACTCCCACTCTCTAAAAATAGACATACGAACTTTAGAGTGGTACCACCATTCTTGAATTTTGCCACTAAGATCTTTTCTGGTAGGTCCTCTCTTTAAACTCTGTTATTCTCCAGAATTTTCTCCTTGGTCCTCTTCTCTTCTTACTACAGATCCCTTGCTTAGTGACTTCATATGCAGATGAGGTATACTCATAACTTCAAATACTATCTCACTTTGATAACTTTTTTTAATCAGTGTGATTTATGATCACTCAGTGCAGTGTATGATCAGTTTCACAGTGGCCCACAAGCTGCTAGGCTATTTGTCTTTAGAAGCAAACATCTAAATTGATCAAAAAAGAAATTTTGTTTTTAATTTTTGAAAATTGCTCACATCCTTCCACCTTTTTCAGTCTTCACTCTTCTTTACCTATACTGGAAAAGTTTCTTCAGTGACTTCTTGATCTCTCTAACAGAGAATGTTCTAGGATATTTTGTAAATTTTCCCATAATCACAGCTCTGAGCCCAGGTGATTGAATGTCCAAAATCGTGTAAAGAATTGAAAGCTGAAAGGCTGAATGTATAAGATAAATTTATTTATTTGCCACATAAAAGTAGTAGATTTTTTTAGATTCATGTCCTATTTCAATACCTTTGCACCATGAGAACTGTAAAAGCAATTCCATCAAACTATTTTTCTTTATTTGAATTTTTATTGAGATAATTTTAGATTCACATGCAATTGTAAGAAATAACATAGAAGGATCCCATGTACATTTCAACCATTTTCCTCCAATGACAACATTTTGCAAAACTACAATATAAATTAGAACCAGGAAATTGCCATGAATACAATCCACAGATCTTCACATTTCCTCAGTTTTACTCTGTGTACGTTAGCAGTCCCCAACCTTTTTGGCACCAGGGACTGGTTTCGTGGAAGACAATTTTTCCACGGATCGGGGTGGGGGGATGGTTTCAGGATGATTCAAGCGCATTACATTTATTGTGCACTGTATTTCTATTATTATTACATTGTAATATATAATGAAATAATTATAAAACTCACCATAATGCAGAATCCAGTGGGAGCCCTGAGCTTGTTTTCCTGCAACTAGATGGTCCCATCTGAGGGTGCTGGGAGACAGTGACACCCGAAGTGTGTTGCTTGTGTCCAGTCTACTCTGGAATCTCGTTTTGGTTGCTGTCACTACAGAAAACCCTGCTTCACAAGGATAGGATGTTGGAAATGGAAGCAGGCTTTTCAGTGCTTTTGTGGCAATCTCTGGATATTCCTCCATGACTTTAGTCCAGAACGTATGGAGATTTGAAGTTGTCTCAAACATACTTTTAAGGCCACTGTCATTTGCGATCTCAAGCAGTTGATTCTCTTTTAGCACGGACAAAGTCGATTCACCTGGCTTATTCACAAATGGGTCCCGGGTCCATTCCTTCCCAGTTCGGGGGTCTTTTGTGGTTGGGAAGTAATGCTCAAACTCTTTTGAAAGCTGAGATAGGGGATCATGCACCAGCTGGGAGAAAGAAGGCCCTGGCTCAGTCTCTTTCAAAATCTCTGCCAATGTTTGAAACATGTCAAAATTCCCAGTGTTCACTCGTCGCCCCCATAATTCCAGTTTGGCTTTGAATGCAGCCACTTTATCTGCAGACTTGAACACAGTTGTCATTTTCCCCTGAAGTGACAGACTGAGTTCGTTGAAAGGTTGAATATGTCACACAAGTAAGCAAGTTTTGCGACCCATTCTGTGTCACTGAAATGTGCGACCAGTGGTGACTGTTTTTCTAAAGAAATCTCTGGAGTGGCTCTTGTAACTCAAAAACTCTGGCCAGTGATCTGCCTTTAGAAAGCCATCTCACTTCTGTGTATAAGAGAAGATGTGTTGCTCTGTGTCCATCTCCTCACAGAGCTGCACAAACAGACATGGGTTAAGGGCATGTACTTTACTGTGGTTGATAATTTTAATCACATCCTGCAAAACGTTGTTAAGTTCAGATGACATTTTTCAGCTAGCCAGCATTTCTCTATGGATGACAAAGTGCGTAGACTCACATTCTGAAGCAACCTCTTTGACCTGAGTAGTGAAACCAGAAAGTCGTGCAGTCGTGGCAGCCGCTCTGTCCGTGCATATACCAACACAAAATGACCAGTTCAGTTTTCCTGATACGTAATCATTCAAAGACTTGAATAGTTCTGCAGCTGTGGTGTTGGTTCACAACAAAAGTGCACATAACATATTCTCATGCACATCCTCCTGAAAAATATATCGAAGAAAACCAAGCGTTGTTGCCTTGTTGTCAACATCGGTAGACTCGTCAACCTGGATTGTGTACCATGGTGACTCAGTAATCCTCTCTAACAATTGTGCCTCAATATCCTCTGCTATTTCATCAGTTCGTCCAGTTATGGAGCTAGACGAAAGAGGAACGTGTGCCACCTTTTGAACTGCAGCCTCTCCTAAAGGTTCATGACAAATGTCCTTAGCAGCAGGCAGGATCAACTCTTCACCAATGGTAAAGGGCTTCTTAGCTTTAGCAATGCGGTTAGCCACCAAGAATGATGCTCTCAGTGCAGACACATTTGATGAAGTGGTGGCCTTCAATAATTGCTTCTGTCCTTCGTGTTCACAGCTTTTTCTTTTGAAACACTCCAAAGACTTGTCTTTTAATGCAGGGTGATTGGTCTCCATGTGGTGAAGTAGTTTTGAAGGTTTCATGGCTTCGTTGGATAGCCAGTCACCACATATTATACAAAGCAGGCTTGGAGAATGTGAATCACCTGTTGCAATGAACCCGTAATTTAAGTAGGACTCTTGGTATTTTCCTTTAAATGCAGCTTTCTTTCTTTCTTTAGATTTTATTTATTTATTTATTTATTTATTTATTTATTTATTTATTTAATTTTGGCTGCATTGGGTCCTTTGTTGCTGCACGCGGGCTTTCTCTAGTTGCTGTTAGCAGGGTTTACTCTTCGTTGTGGTGCGGGAGCTTGGCTTCTCTTGCGGAGCGCGGGCTCTAGGCACACAGGCTTCAGTAGTTGTGGCTCGCGGGCTCTAGAACGCAGGCTCAGTAGCTGTGGTGCTCCGGCTTAGTTGCTCCACGACATGTGGGATCTTCCCAGACCAGAGCTCAAACCCGTGTCCCCTGCGTTGGCAGGCCGATTCTTAACCACTGTGCCAGCAGGGAAGCCCCCTAAATGCAGCTTTCTTTCTGTTGGCAGTCTTAGAGTCTTCTGCTGTCTCATCATTGGTTCTTTCCCCCTTTTCAAAGAGGCTCTCCAGAGATGTTTGTTTTTTACTCATTTTGGCTAGGGTTAGCTTGTGGGCTTACCAAAACTGTGACTGAGACAAGTGCGTAGTTGGGGAAAGACGCGCAGATGGAAGTGGTAAATAAAATAATGGGCGGGCCACGCGCAGACTAAAATAAGTGTCGGATTCTGACTTAAAGCCTGCCACCAGACGCAGCTGTACAATTGAAGTACATCAACTCACTTGCCACTATAAAGCCTGCCACCAAATGCAGCTTAATTGTCACTTGCCACTCACAGATAGGGTTTTTTTTTTTTTTAAAGTTTGTGCCCCAATTTTTTAAAAATTTTTAATTAATTAATTTATTTTTGGCTGTGTTGGGTCTTCGTTCCTGTGCTAGGGCTTTCTCTAATTGTGGCAAGCGGGGGCCACTCTTCATCGCGGTGCGCGGGCCTCTCACTATCGCGGCCTCTCTTGTTGCGGAGCACAGGCTCCAGACGCGCAGGCTCAGTAGTTGTGGCTCACGGGCTCAGTTGCTCTGCGGCATGTGGGCTCTTCCCAGACCAGGGCTCGAACCCGTGTCCCCTGCATTGGCAGGCAGATTCTCAACCACTGCGCCACCAGGGAAGCCCACTAATAGGGTTTTGATATGAGTCTGCAAGCAATTGATTTATTATGGTCTCTGTGCAGTCAAACCTCTCTGCTAATGATAATCTGTATTTGCAGCTTCTCCCCAGCGCTCTCATCACCGCCTCAGCTCCACCTCAGATCATCAGGCATTAGATTCTCATAAGGAGCGCGCAACCTAGATCCCCTGCATGCTGGGTTCACAGTAGGATTCACACTCCTACGAGCATCTAATGCTGCCGCTGATCTGGCAGGAGGCGGAGCTCAGGCGGTAGTGCGAGCGATGGGAAGCGGGCGTAAATACAGATGAAGCTTCGCCCAATCACTCGCTGCTCGCCTCCTGCTGTGCGGCCCGGTTCCTAACGGGCCATGGACAGGTACTGGTGGTGTACCCACCACCATGGTAAAGAGTTCCAGCACCTCGTGCTAATCCCTGACCCCCAAATCACCATGCTGTTCTCCATTTCTAAATTTTATCATTTCAAAATATGACATAAAGGAATAACACTGTCTGTAACCTTTTGGGATTGGTTATTTTTCACTCAGTATAATGCTCTGGAGTTCCATCCCCAGGTTGTGGCGTGTATCAGTAGCTTATTCCTTTTTATTTTTGCATGGTATCCCATGATATGAATGGACGACAGTTTGT
Source organism: Balaenoptera musculus (assembly GCF_009873245.2). Classification (NCBI taxonomy): domain Eukaryota; kingdom Metazoa; phylum Chordata; class Mammalia; order Artiodactyla; family Balaenopteridae; genus Balaenoptera; species Balaenoptera musculus. The sequence continues at coordinate 42,722,425 of NC_045789.1, read as the reverse complement.
TTAAGCCATTCAGCTGTTGAAGTACATCTGAGCAGTTTCCAGTTTGGGGCTATTACAAGTAAAGCTGCTATGAACATCCATGTACAGGTTTTTGTATGAACATAAATGTTCATTTCTTTAGAATAAATGCTCAAAAGTGTAATTGCTGGGTCGAACAGTACTTGCATGTTTTGTTTTATAAAAAACTGCCAAAATGTTTTCAGGGTGGCTGTACCATTTTATATTCTCACCAACACTGTCTGATGACGTACTTTTTCTGCATCCTCACCAGTATTTGGTATTATCACTATTTTTTATTTCGGCCATTCTGGTAAGTGTGTAGTGATATCTCATTGTGGTTTTAATTTCCATTTCCTGAGGATTAGTGATGTCATACAACTTTTCATGTGATTATTTGCCATCTGCATATTTCACCTGTTTCAGTGAAATGTCTATGCATGTTTACAGGGAAAATACTCCTTGTGTTTTTCCTCTGCTCTACTACTACTACACTCACATTTAAACACTCCACTTCACAACAGTTCTGACACCAAGCCTAATGGAACAAAACTCTGTTTCCTCTTTTACTTACATTCACAACACTTCTGTGACCAGAGGTGTGTGAGTTTTTCCTCAACACCAAGCAATCCTCAGATCCTCCTGACACCAGATGGGTGTCCTACAATTTAACTCAATTCTGACACTGTCTACCTGGAGGTAGCTTCAAATCCACAGGTTAAGGGTTCAGACCCACAGGACTGCCCCCTCCTCCCCCACTTCAGATGCCAACGACAAGTGCAGGTCTTTACCTCTCTTCTGACCAACCGGCTGTAAATCAGTTTCCCACAACTCCCTCTTCAGGTTCCATTAAGCCGCTAGGGCGGCTCACAGAACTCAGGATAACAGTTTACTTACTAGATCACCAGTTTATTATAAAAGGACACAGCTCAGGAAAACCAGATAGAAGAGATGTGTAGGACAATGAGGGAAGGGGCACAGAGCTTCCATACCCTCTCTGAATGTATCACTCTCCCAGTGTCTCTATGTTTTCACCAACCCAGAACCTCCCCAAACCTTGTCCTTTTGTGTTTTTATGGACGCCTTCTCTTGTAGGCATGATGGACTAAAGTATCAATCATTTATGGTAAATTCAACCTCCAGCCCCTCTCCCCTCCTTGGAGATCAGGCGGTGGGCAAAAGTTCCAACCCTCTAATCAGTGCAGCGTTGGTGGTATAGTGGTGAGCATAGCTGCCTTCCAACCCTCTAATCACATGGTTGTTTCCCCTGACAACCAGCTCCCATCACGTGGTTATCTAGCGGCTTTCCAAAAAAAAAATCACCTTATTCACACAGGTGGGTAAAAGGGAGTTTTTATGAATAACAAAAGATACACAGTTCACCTTTATTGTTCTAAAGCTATTTCAGAAACTGAGGACAAAATAGTAATTATTATAACAAAAGATGCCCCTATTGCTCTAATCACTTAGGATATTATAAGGGTTTTGGGAATCATGTGTCAGAAAGGGACAAATATGTATTTAGTATTATAAATCACAATATCATGATGTCTTTTATGACATATTCTAATTTAATTTTTTTTTTTTTTTTGGCCATGCCACGTGGCTTGCAGGATCTCAGTTCTGCAACCAGGGATTGAACTTGGGCCACGGCAGTGAAAGTGCAAAGTCCTAACCACTGGACCACCAGGGAACTCCCTAGTTCTTTATTTTTTATGACTGAACTGTGGTCTTTATAGTCTTTATATATTCTAAATACTAGTCCTTTTTCTTTTGTGTGGCTTGCAAATATTTTTGGATCCATTGGATCCTTCATACATGCTGTATGCTGTGTATGAAGATCAAAGACAGAAATCTATGAGAAATTCACTCTGTAATCACAGATTTGGAGTGTCCCAAACCAACCTACCTCTCTCTCTTTCTCTCTCTCTCTCTCCCTCTCTCTCCCTCACACACACACATCACACTTTAAACATCTCTCTTTTTGTATTTTTTATTATTTACATTAATATGGCTTTTCATAAAGTTTTCTAAATATAGAGCCAAGTTTACCATTGTAAACTTGACACTTTATTCTGCTATGTCCTGCTTTTCTTGTCTGTCAATAGAAGAGTTGAAATAGCTGGCAAAATTTTTTTAAATATGTCTATTTCTGATTAAATTTATTTAAGTTTAGTGTTGTTTGCTATTTTTCAAACAGTATCAGTAAAAGCAGTGGGCTCTTTTTTTTTGTTGGCCAAACCATGTGGCTTGTGAGATCTTAGTTCCCCGACCAGGGACTGAACCCAGGCCCTGACAGTGAAAGAAAAGAGTCCTAACCACTTGGACAGGCAGCAGAGAATCCCCTAAAAGTAGTGGGTTCTGAACTACCAATCAAAAGTACAGCTCTGCACTATTTACAATAGCCAGGTCATGGAAGCAACCTAAATGCCCATCGACAGACGAATGGACAAAGAAGTTGTGGTACATATATACAATGGAATATTACTCAGCCATAAAAAGGAACGAAAGTGAGTCATTTGTTGAGACGTGGATGGATCTAGAGACTGTCATACAGAGTGAAGTAAGTCAGAAAGAGAAAAACAAATATCGTATATTAACGCATGTATGTGGAACCTAGAAAAATGGTACAGATGAGCCGGTTTGCAGGGCAGAAGTTGAGACACAGAGGTAGAGAACAGACATATGGACACCAAGGGGGGAAAACTGTGGTGAGGTGGGGATGGTGGTGTGCTGAATTGGGCGATTGGGATTGACATGTATGCACTGATGTGTATAAAAGTGATGACTAATAAGAACCTGCAGTATAAAAAAACAAACAAACAAAACAACTAATACTAGAGTTTCATTGGGTTATTTGTATGGAAATATGTTAATATAAATGTTTCAGACATTACATGAAATCTCGAAAAATCTTATATGTTCTGGTATAATGTTATAAGTCATAATTCTAGTTATTACTTTAAAATGTATATCTCAGAAATAACTAAATTTCCTTGTCAATTGCATTATTATGAACTTTCATCAAATCTTTAACTGTGGTCATTTTTAAGTCTTTTGTCATTTACAGACAGTTCTGGGTGTACTCTGATGCTTTTGCAAATATGTTCCTATAAAAGGGTTTCATCTTCAAGGAATTCATGGAAAAGACTCTGACAAGTACAGGTTTCTGGTAACTGATTGTACTGCTGAACTGAATGAATAAGCATTTTCAGAACTCTAATGAAAAACTGATGAACTCATAAAAGTGCTAACAAAAGATCAAGATGAAAAAAAAATTAATTACATGGGACTGAGTGAACTGATGAGGATGATTATAATTTTTGTGACTTTCTGTTTGAATTAAAAAAAAAATCCCACAAGGACTCAGAGGCAAAGAATATACAAATCAATTTTCACTGCAAAGTAAAGGAGCTGTTACAGTGGAGGATTACTGGACTGAGTGTCAATATTATGACATAGTATGAGTGTGTTTCGTGTTTGGTAATTGCAATCATTGTTGCTTTTGTTGTGGTCATCCATTTACAATGCTTGGTGTCAGTCTATTTATCTCTTGTAAAAATAAAATACAGTGTGTGCGTGTGTGAAAAATAAAAAGTACAGCTCTGCATATATATGTATATATTTTTAATGCAGTTTATTTCTATATTTTGGCTGCACCACACGGCTTACAGGATCAGTTCCCCAACCAGGGACTGACCCTGGGCAGTGACAAGGAAAGCCCAGAATCCTAACCACTAGGCCACCAGGGAACTCCCATTTGCTTTTATATTTTTAACTTTCCTGGTCTTGTTTCCATCATCTGAAAAAATTAGGGTTGGAATAGTTTATTTCTGGAGTCTCTGAAGAGAAAAAAAATGTTTGGAATATCTATCAAATATGACTTGATAAGTTTATCTTATCAAAATCTTTTCAGGGAAAACCCCAAACAAAATGAATAGAAATCATGTGGCCCAGGAATTTCCTTGTTAGGTATCTACCTTGTGTACTGAAATACAATTCAGATGAACCACTCAGAATTAGTGTTAGACTCCGAAGGTTAAAAGCACAAGCCCTAACAAGACTGCCTGCACTTCAGACACCAGATGCAAGTTCAAAGGTCCTCAGGCCACTCAATCTTCTGACTTACTGGATACAAACTCAGGAGTGCTCGGTGTCCAGAGCACGTGGGCTCTGTAGTTTCGGGCACACGGGCTCTCTTGTTGAGGCGTGTGAGCTCAATAGTTGTGGCACGCGGGCTTAGTTGCCCCGTGGCCTGTGGCATCTTAATTCCCCGACCAGGGATCGAACCTGTGTACCCTGCATTGGAAGGTGGATTATTTACCACTGGGCCACCAGGGAAGTACCAACAAAATGATTTTTTTCTGGTCAATTCACCTTTAAGATTTCTCAAGAGAGGGGGGAAGAGAGAGGAGACAGAAGGAAAAAAAAGTGAAAGGGAACCAGCTTTAGACAAATATAAAACTATCATTGGAGAAAGCCTAATAATCTTTCTGCTGCAAGGAGAGGAAAAATATTTAGATTTACAGAAACCCATTTCAAAACACATGCACACATACACACACACACACACACACACACACACATACACACACGAGTCCTTTTAACTGGTTTAAACAGTAACTCAGACTCTTGACAATTTTATCAAGTCACAGAATAAAACAGCCTATGTTTATTAATCCCCTCAGAATGGAAATTAAGGATGTTTGAGGAGGGAGGGAGTTTTTCTTTAAACTAAATGATCTTTCACACAAATAAGATAGACAATCCCCTCAAGAGACTTTTGAGGGCTTTTTAATATTCATTTATTTATTGGGTTGGGCCAGGTCTTAGTTGCTGCATGCGGGATCTAGTTCTCTGACCAGGGATCGAACCTGGGTCCCCTGTATTGAGAGCGCAGAGCCTTAACTACTGCACCACCAGGGAAGTTCCAAGAGAGGGTTGTTTTTTTCTTTTTCTTTTTCATTCTAAGGTGTCTCTAGAATGAACAATCTTATTTATGTCAAAGTTCTTCAGAGTAGCCAGTACAATTCCAAACCATCTACTATGAAGCTATGTCAGGAAGTAGTGCAAGTTTATTAGCAGGCAACCCATGAGAAGTTGGCTGATAGTTGGTCAAAAATGAAAATAGCACTTATAAGCGTTTTAGGCCCTAACCCCAAGGATTAGGTGCCCTGCCTACTTACTCAAGAAACCAGCAAGACTCTGAAGGCCAAAGAGATAATAAAAGTCCAGATTCAGCACAAAAGCCGCACAATCGAGGACAGAGAGGCCTCAGCAGGGGAAACTCAAGGGGTCTCAGATGTGCATATTGTTACTGAGTCGAGGTCCTGGTTCGTGGCAGCGAAGAGCTTAGCCATACCTCGATGGCAATTGTTTTAGTCCAATCAGCCAAAGACCATCAGGGACAAACCTGTATTCGAATACACATGTTGAAACAAGAGGGACTGCACACTGGAGAAACTATGGGGTGTCTCACTGAACAGAGGAAAAGATAAGAGTTACAGGATTGGAGGGAATGCTGACATGTAGGTGAAATTTAAATGAAATTCAAATGTTTTAATAGGATCAAAACAAAGAAGTGTTGTATGTAAAGGTGGCAACATCAGATCCGGCCTGCCAAATTGAACAGCTCTTGTTTCCTTGGAAACTACAAAGCTGTTTTTTTTTTAATTTTTTGGCTGCGTTGGGTCTTCGTTGCTGCGCGTGGCCTTTCTCTAGTTGCCGCGAGCGTGGGCTACTCTTCGTTGTGGTGCGCGGGCTTCTCATTGTGGTGGCTTCTCTTGTTGCGGAGCATGGGCTCTAGGCACATGGGCTCAGTAGCTGTGGCTCTCGGGCTCTAGAGCGCAGGCTCAGTAGTTGTGGCGCACGGGCTTAGTTGCTCCGCGGCATGTGGGATCTTCCTGGACCAGGGCTCGAATACATGTCCTGGCAGATTCTTAACTACTGCACCACCGGGGAAGCCCACTTCCATTGTTTCTATTCAGAAGTCCGCATTAAGCCTTACTACACCTTTGGAAATAATGCTTCTCTCCCCAGCTGCCTGTTATCTTACTCTCTTATTAGTTATTTTTCATACTTTTAAGTGGAAATTTCCAACATGCACTAAATTAGAAATAATCGTATTATGAATTCATGTACCCACTACCCAATTAAAAAATTATCAGTGTCATTCCAAACTTGTTTTATTCTACCTCTTTCTTTTTATGCTGTAAATACCATATACCATATCATTTTAGCATAAATATTTTTGGATGTAGCTCTAACAGGTAAGAACTTTCTTTAAAAGATAACTAAATACCATTGTGATGTCCATGTTTAAATTTCCCTTAATGTGTTTAAAAACTGTCTTGTCAGAGTTGATAGTTCAAATCTGTTTTCAGTAAAGGTGTATACTTTGTATTGGATTGATGTACCTTTTTTTAGTCACAACTTTAAAGAGATATAATTCACATAACATAAAATTCATTTTTTAAATGTACAATTTAGTGGTTTGTAGTAAGTTTACAGAGCTGTGTAGTCATCACAACTCTAGAATTTTTTCTTCAAAAAAGGAATCTCATACACATCAGCAGTCATTTCCTACTGTGTCTTCTTCTAGCCCCTGGGCAAGTATTAATCTATTTTCTGTCTTTATGGATTTACATATTTTGGACATTTCATATAACTGGGCATATAATGTCATATAACTGGGCATATAATATCATATAGCATTTTCATATATAATATTTATATAACATGTGACCTTTTGTGTCTAGCTACTTTCACTTGGCATGTTTTCAAATATCATCCATGTTGTATTCTGTGTCAGTACTTTATTACTTTTGTGGCTAAATAATATTCTATTGCACAGATATACAACATTTTGTTTATCCATTCATCAGTTGTTGAACATTTGGATTGTTTCCATTTTTCAGCTATTATAAATAATGTTGCTATGAACATTTGTGTACAAGTTTTTGTGTGGACATGTTTTCATTTTTCTTGGTATTTACCTGAGAGTAAAATTGCTGGGTCATAAGGTAACTCTATGTTTAACTTTTTGAGGAAATGTCACATTGTTTTCTAAAGTGGCGCCACAATTTTACATTCCAACCAGCAAAGTGTGAGGATTGATTTCTCCACGTTCTCACCAAAACTTGTTATTGTCTGTCTTTTTGATTTGGCCATACTAGTATGTTCAAAGCAGTATCTCATTGCACTTTTGATATTTGCATTTCCCTAATGACCGCTGATATTCAGCATCTTTTCATGTACTTTTTTTTTTTTTTTCGGCCACTCCGGGTGACTTGCAGGATCTTAGTTCCCTGACCAAGGATTGAACCCAGGCCCTTGGCAATGGATGCATGGAGTCCTAACCACTGGACCACCAGGGAATTCCCTCATGTACCTTTTGACCATTTGTATATCTTTTTTGGAGAAATGTCTATTTGGATTCTTTGCCCATTTTATAATTTGTCTTTTTTTGTCTTTTTGTCTTTTTTTTTTTCTTAGTTGTGTTTCTTTTATATTCTAGTTACAAGTCTTTCATTAGATATATGTTTTCCAATATTTTCTCCCATTCCATGGATTGTCTTCACTTACTTGATGGTGTACTTCGAAGCACAAATGTTTTTAATTTTGATGAAATCCAATTTATCTGTTTTTTTGTTTTTTGGGTTTTTTTTTGCACTTGTGCTTTTGGAAAATATTGCCTAATCCAAGATGGTAAAGATTTACTCCAATGCTTCTATATTTTCTTCTAAGAATTTTAGTTTTAGCTATTACATTTAGATCTTTCGCCATTTGCATATTTGCATACAATTTTTGTATATGTTATGAAGTAGGTGTCCAACTTCATTTTTTTGCATGTAGATATCAAATTGTCCCAATACTGTTTGTTGAAAATTCTACTCTTTCCCCATTGCATTGTGTTGGCAACCTTATCAAAACTCAATTGATCATAAATTTATTTCTGGACACTCAACTCTATACCATGGATCTATGTCTATCTTTATGCCAGTACAACACTGCCCTGATTACTGCAGCTTGTAGGAAATTTTGAAATCAGGAAGTGTGAATCCTCCAACTTTCTTCTTTTTTCCCCAAGATAGTTGGGCTATTCTGGGTCCCTTAAATTTCCATAAAAATTTTAAGCTCAGCTTGCCAATATCTGCAAAATGTCCAGCTGAAATTTTGATAGTGATTACACTAAATTTCTAGATCAGTTTGGAGACTATTGCCATTTTAATGATATTAAGCCAAATCCATGAACATGGGCTAATTTCCATTTATTTAAGTCTTCTTTCATTACTTTTATCAATGTCTTATAGTTAGCTATTTACAAGTCTTACATTTCTTTTGTTAAATTTATTCCTAAGCATTTCATTCTGTTTTGATGCTATTGCAAAAAGAATGTTGTCTTAATTTCAGTTTTGGATGGTTCATTGCTAGTGAATAGAAATAAAACTGATTTTTGTACATTGATCTTGTATCCTGCAACCCTGCTGAACTAATTTATTCTAATATTTTTGTGGATTTTCCATATACAAGATCATGTCATCTGCAAATATAGTTTTATTGATACTTCTTCCTTTTCAACCTGGATAAATTTTATTTCTCTTTCTTGCCTAGCTGGCCTGGCTAGAATCTTCAGTACAAGATTGAATAGGAGTAACAAGAGCTGACATCCTTGTCTAGTACTTCATCTCAGGTGGAAAGCATTCAGTCTCTTACCATTAAGTATGATATTAGCTATGGGGTGTTTTAGACAGTCTATCAGGTTGAGGAAGTTCCCCTCTAAATTAGCCTGCTTAGGCTGCCATAACAAAATACTATAGACTGGGTGGTTTAAACATTAGGCATTTAGGGACTTCCCTGGCGGTCCAGTGGGTAAGACTCTGGGCCTCTGATGTAGGGGACCCGGGTTAGAGCCCTGGTCAGGGAACTAGATCCCGCATGCATTCTGCAACTAAGAGTCCACATGCCATAACTAAGAAGTCTGCATGCTACAACTAAAAGATCTTGTATGCTGCAACGAAGTTCTTGTGTGCCCCAACTAAGATGTGGTGCAGCCAAAATAAATAAATAAATATTAAAAAAATAAACAATAGGCATTTATTTTCTCATATTTCTGGAGGCTAGAAACGTAAGATCAAGGTGCCAGCAGGATTGGGTTCTGGTGAGGCCTCTTTTCCTGGCTTGCAGGTGACCTCCTTCTTGCTGTGTCCTGACATGGCCATTTCTGTGTTTGTGTGTGTGTGTGTGTGTGTGTGTGTGTGTGTGTGTATGTGCATTTAGAGGGAGGGAGAGATTGATCTCTGGTGTCTCTTCCTTTTCTTATGAAGACATCAGATTAGGGTACTACCCTATGACTTCATTTAACATTAGTTACCTCCTTAAAGGCCCTATTTCCAAATACAGTCACATTGGGTGTTAGGGCTTCAACATGAAAATTTTTTTTGGTGGGAGGGGACACAATTTAGTCCATAACACCTGTTATTCCTAGTTTGTTTAATTTTTTTTTTTAATCATGAAAGTGTATTGGATTTTGTCAAGTGCTTTTTCTGGTGCATTGAGGTTATTATCTAGTTTTTGTTCTTTTGTATATTAATAAGGTACGTTACATTGGGATTGATTTTTAGCTGTTAAACCAACTTTACATTCCTAGGATAAATCCCACTTAGTCATAGTGTATAATCCTTTTTACATGTTACTGGGTTCTGTTTCCTAGGGGTTTGATTTTTTTTTTCCTTTTTGAAAGAATGTGTGTGGGGAATTCCCTGGCATTCCAGTGGTTAGGACTCCATGCTGTCACTGCTGAGGGCCCGGATTCAATCCCTGGTCAGGAAACTAAGATCCCACAAGCTGCGTGGTGTGGCCAAAAAACGAACAAACAAAACAAACAAAAAACCCCATAAAATAAAGAATGTGTGTGTATATATTTATAAGAATTATTGGTCTGTAGTTTTCTTGTTATATCTTTGTCAGGTTTTGATATCAGGGTAATATTGGCCTCATAGAATGAGTTAGAACGTGTTCCCTTCTCTTTTGTTTTTTGGAAGATTTTGTGAAGGATTAGTGTTAATTCTTTAAATGTTTGGTAAAATTCACCAGTGAAGCCTATAGTTCTAGGGTTTTCTTCATGGAAAGTTGTTTTTTTAAATTATTAATTCAATGGCTTTACTTGTTCAGTTTTTCTATTTCCTCTTGAGGTAGTTTCAGTAGTTTTTGTCTTTCCAGGAATTTGCCTGTTTCAACTAGGTTATCTAATTTGTTCATCGTCTTCCCTCATTGGGAAGTTACAATGTCACAAAGCTTACTGTTCTGAGATTCAGTCATTAAAAAAAAAAAAAAAGCTCCTTGGACTGTTGCAAAACCTTATTTCCAGAGTTATGAAAAAGTTGACAATTTTTTGCCATTGTTCTCATTCCTTTTACGGAGTCGTGAAATTTTGGATGTCCTCACTCTGCTATTCTGGCACTTATTCTGATTAATTCATCTATTATATATCCATTCCTCACTCTCTTGAGGTTTTTTTTTTTTTGAGCTAAAAATGAATTTAATAAAGACTATTTTAGTACCTTAGCCTCTCCAGGAGAGTTGGAAAGCCACACTTGGGAACTCTCATCCAGGAACCATTTCCAAAATCACACCACAGAACTGGCTCCATAAAGCCACCCTGTTTCTACTGCTGCTTCTCCGGCTATCCACAGATCCTGCTGCTTTCAACACTGACGCCATCAATGCTAGTTACTGGATGCTGCCGCTAGAACATCACTGCTCCTTTGGAAAAGTAGCTACCACCATGGCTGCCACCTGCCCTAGCATTGATTCCACTAAATCAATTTGATTCACTAGTGTTTGTCTCAAAGTCTAATGTAGGAGAATTCTGATTGATAGAGCTGTGGTCATATATCTGTGCTCTGGCTGTAAGAGAGGCTGGGTAAGTTGATTTTTAAAATATTACGTTGGGTGGTACTCTTTGCTTCTTACCAAGACTCGTATGACGGGAATTCCCCAAACATGGGACGGTAGTCTCCATTTTCCATAAAATACTTGCTGTGTCATAATTAAAGAAAGAATAGTGATTTGCACTTTAAATGCTGGCTTACCATAATACATGTTGCTTACCATAAGTCTTTAATCTGAAACCACCTCCACTCCCCACTTATTTCATGTCATTTATTGTTTGAAGAAGTGGGACACTCTAATAGTTGAATTTTCCACATTCTAGATTTGGATTGTTGCATCCTCATGGTAGTTTAACATATGCCTCTGTTTCTTGTATTTCCTGCTTACCTGTGGTTGGATATCTAGATTTAGCTCCTTTTAAGATTTTGTCTTTGTGGTTGAATATTTTGGTTTCACCATGATGTATCTTTGTAAAGATTTCTCTGTATTTTTCCTACTTGCAGTTTGTTGGTATATTGAATCTGTAGATTGTCTTCCATCGCTTCTGAAAAAATTTCAGCCCTTATCTCTTCAAATATTGTCTCTTATTCTGCCTCTTCTTCTAAACCTCCAATTAAACATGTTATATCTACCCACTGTATCCTATATGTCACTGGTTCTCTATGGCAATTTTCATGTTTTTATCTTTTCATGATACATTTTGGATAGTTTCTTCTCATTTTTCCTTCAGTTCTGCAATTCTTAGGTTGTGTCCAATCTGTTGTTAGACCCACCTATCTTTTGTTTTTAATTTCATTTATTGTATTGTTTTATTTGTATAAGTTCTGTTTGATTCTTTATCAGATCTGCTATGTTGCTTTTATAGTTTCCTCTTCCCTGGATATATTTTCAAGCTTATATATTATTTCAACATAATAAGCATGGGGACTTCCCTGGTGGCACAGTGGTTAATAATCCACCTGCCAATGCAGGGGACAGGGGTTCGATCCCTGGTCCGGGAAGATCCCACATGCCATGGAGTAATTAAGCTGAGAGCTACAACTACTGAAGCCTTCGTGCCTAAAGCCCGTGCTCCACAACAAGAGAAGCCACCGCAATGAGAAGCCCGCACACCGCAACGAAGAGTGGCCCCTGCTCGCCGCAACTAGAGAAAGCCTGTGTGCAGCAACAAAGACCCAAGGCAGCCAAAAAAAACCCCCAAAACATAATAAGCATGGAGGCCTGATATCTCCTGGAACTGTTCATCGTGTGTGTTGATGCTCACTTGTGCTGGCTCTAATTTATTTATGTGCTGGTCATCATGTTTTAAAAAATATCTGTAGAAACAATCAGAAACCTAAGATGAAATAATGATTTTCATTTGATTCTTCCAGGCACTTGAGGCCCTTTACCTTTCTAGGACTATCTTAACCTAAATTCTGAGATTGAAGTTGCCTTAACCGCCCAGGTGAGAAATCTGGGTTATCTCTTGTCTTGAGAATGTAGCCCTTTGGAAGACCTTAGTTTAATGGAGTAATGAGGTATGAGAGTCTCCGCCTGGGGTTGGACCTACGTTTTTGGCTTCTGTGCCCTTTGTCCAGTAAGGCCATTAAACCCAGCTAGGTTTGCTTCTCCAGGTTTTGACCTTCTCTTAGATTTTTTTTTTTAAATTAATTAATTAATTAATTAATTTTTGGCTGTGTTGGGTCTTTGTTTCTGTGCGAGGGCTTTCTCTAGTTGCGGCAAGCGGGGGCCACTCTTCATCGCGGTGCGCGGGCCTCTCACTATCACGGCCTCTCTTGTTGCGGAGCACAGGCTCCAGACGCGCAGGCTCAGTAGTTGTGGCTCACGGGCCTAGTTGCTCCGTGGCATGTGGGATCTTCCCAGACCAGGGCTCGAACCCGTGTCCCCTGCATTGGCAGGCAGATTCTCAACCACTGCGCCACCAGGGAAGCCCCTTCGCTTAGACTTTAGCCAGGTAAATTTCTCATTATCTTTTAAACTCTTTCAGTTCTTTTAAGAAGATTTTAAATAATCTTTCATCCTGCTTAATTTTCTTCAGAAGGATTGGTTTGAATTATTTAGGCCATAGTTGCTGAATGCAGAGGCAAGTAAATATTTTTTGAAAAATTATACAGGAATACCTCATTTTATTGCACTTCACTTTATTGTGCTTCCCACATGTTAGTTTTTTTACAAATTGATAGTCTGTGGCAACCCTGCATTAAGCAAGTCTATTGGCACCATTTTTCCAATAGCATTTGTTCACTTTATGTCTCTGCAACACATTTTGGTAATTCTCAAAATATATCAAACTTTTAAGTTATTATATTTGTTATGGTGATCTGTAATCAGTGATCTTTGATTTGCTACTGTAATTGTTTGGGGGGACCGTGAACCATGCCCATTTAAGAAGGCAAACTTAATCGATAAATGTGTGTGTTCTGACTGCTCCGCTGTCTCTCTCCCTCTCCTCAGGCCTTTTTACTCCTTGAGACACAACAATATTGAAATTAGGCTAATTAATAACTCTACAATTGTCTCTCAGTTTTCAGGTGAAAGAGTCACATATGTCTCACTTTAAATCAAAAGCTAAACATGATTAAGCTTAGTGAGGAAGGCATGTCCAAAGCTGAGATAGGCTGAAAGCTGGGCCTCTTGCACCAGATAGTTGGCCAAGTTGTGAATGCAACAGAAAAGTTCTTGAAGGAAATTAAAAGTGCTCCTCCAGTGAACATATGAATGATAAAGTGAAACAGCCTTATTGCTGATATGGAGAAAGTTTTAGTGGTCTGGATAGATGATCAAACCAGCCACAACATTCTCTTAAGCCAAAGCCTAATCCAGAGCAAGGCCCTAACTTCCTTCAATTCTATGAAGGCTGAGAGAGGTGAGGAAGCCACAGCAGAAAAGTTTGAAGCTAGCAGAGGCTGGTTCTTGAGGTTTAAGAAAAGAAGCCCTCTCCAAAACATAAAAGTGCAAGGTGAAGCAGCAAGTGCTGATGTAGAAGCTGCAGCAAGTTATCCAGAAGATCCAGCTAAGGTAATTAATGAAGGTGGCTACAGTAAACAACAGATTTTCAGTGTGGATGAAACAGCCTTCTATTGGAAGACGCCATCTAGGCTTTCATAACTAGAGAGAAGTTAATGCCTGGATTCAAAGCTACTAAGGACAGGCTGACTCTCTTGTTAGGGGCTAATGCAGTTGGTGACTTGAAGTTGAAGCCAATGCTCATTTCCCATTCCAAAAATTCTAGGGCCCTTAAAAATTATGCTAAATCTACTCCACTTGTGCTCTATAAGTGGCACAAAGCCTGGAGGACAGCACATCTGTTTACAACATGGTTTGCTGAATATTTTAAGCCCCCTTTGAGAACTACTCCTCAGAAAAAAAGATTCCTTTGAAAATATTACTGCTCATTGAAAATGTGCCTGGCCACCCAAGAGCTCTGATGGAGATATACAATGAGATTTATGTTATTTTCATGCCTGCTAACACAATGCCCATTCTGCAGCCCATGGATCAAGGAATAATTTTGACTGTCAAGTCTTATCAAAGAAATACATTTCATAAGGCTATAGCTGCCATACATTGTGATTCCTTTGATGCATCTGGGCAAAGTCAACTGAAAACCTTCTGGAAAGGATCCACCATTCTAGATGCCATTAGGAACATTTGTGATTTGTGAGAAGAGGTCAAAATATCAAATACCAGTTTGGAAGAAGTTGATTCCAACTCTCATGCATGACTTTGGGGGGTTCAAGACTTCAGTTGGGAGATGTGGTGGAAATGGCAAGAGATTTAGAATTAGAAGTGAAGTCTGTTATTTGTTTCTATGTGTCTGAATTGCTGCAATCTCATGATAAAACTTTAACGGATGAGGAATTGCTTCTTATGGATGAGCAAAGAAAGTGGTTTCTTGAGATGGAACCTACTCCTGTTGAAGATTCTGTGAAGATTGCCGAAATGACAACAAAGAATTTATTTTTAAAATTTTATTATTATTATTTTTTATTGGAGTATAGTTGCTTTACAATGTTGTGTTAGTTTCTGCTGTACAATGAAGTGAATCAGCTATATGTATAAATATATCCCCTCCCTCTTGGACCTCCCTCCCACCCCCACCTCCATCCCACCCATCTAGGTCATCACAGAGCACCGAGCTGAGCTCCCTGTGCTATACAGCAGGTTCCCACTAGCTAGCTTTTTTAACATGGCAGTGTATAAATGTTAATCCCAGTTTTGTTCCTTTTTATGGCTGAGCAATATTCCACTGTATATGTGTACCACATCTTCTTTATCCATTCATCTGTAGATGGACATTTAGGTTGTTTCCATGTCCTGGGTATTGTAAATAGTGCTGCAATGAACACTGGGGTACACATGTCTTTTTGAATTATGGTTTTTTTAGGGTATATGCCCAGTAGTGGGACTGCTGGGTCATATGGTAGTTCTATTTTTAGTTTTTTAAGGAACCTCCATACTCTTCTCCATAGTGGCTGTATCAATTCACATTCTCATCAACAGTGCAAGAGGGTTCCCTTTTCTCCATACCCTCTCCAGCATTTATTGTTTGTAGATTTTTTTGTTGATGGCCATTCTGACTGGTGTGAGGTGATACTTCAGTGTAGTCTTGATTTGCATTTCTCTAGTAATTAGTGATGTTAAGCATCTTTTCATATTACTTGTGATTGGTCTGTTTATATTTTCTAATTCTTCCTCATTCAGTCTTGGAAAGTTGTACCTTTCTAAGAATCTGTCCATTTTTTCCAGGTTGCCTATTTTATTGGCATATGATTGCTTGTAGTAGTCTCTTATGATCCTTTATATTGCTGCAATGTCATTGTAATTTCTCCTTTTTCATTTATAATTCTATTGATTTGAATCCTCTCCCTTTTTTCTTGATGAGTCTGGCTAAAGGTGTATCAATTTTGTTTATCTTCTCAAAGAACCAACTTTTAGTTTTATTAATCTTTGCTATTGTTTTCTTCATTTCTATTTCATTTATTTCTGCTCTCATCTTTATGATTTCTTTCCTTCTACTAACTTTTTTGTTTTTTGTTCTTCTTTCTCTAGTTGCTTTAGGTGTAAGGTTAAATTGTTCATTTGAGATTTTTCTTGTTTCTTGAGGGGAGATAGAATTGCTATAAACTTCCCTCTTAGAACTGCTTTTGCTACATCCCATAGGTTTTGGGTTGTCATGTTTTTGTTGTTATTTGTTTCTATGTATTTTTAAAATTTCCTCTTTGACTTCTTCAGTGATCTCTTGGTTATTTAGTATCACATTGTTTAGCCTCCATGTGTTTGTGTTTTTTTTCCTGTAATTGATTTCTAATCTCATAGCATTGTGGTTGGAAAATATGCTGGATACAATTTCAATTTTTAAAAATTTTCTGAGGCTTGATTTGTGACCCAAGATGTGATTTATCCTGGAGAATGCTCTGTGTGCACTTGAGAAGAAAATGTATTCTGCTGCTTTTGGGCAGAACGTCTTATGAATATCAATTAAATCTATCTGGTTTATTGTGTCATTTAAAGCTTGTGTTTCTTTACTTATTTTCTGTCTGGATGATCTGTCCATTGGTGTAAGTGGGGTGTTAAAGTCCCCCCACTATTATTGTGTTACTGTCGATTTCCCCTTTTATGGCTGTTAGCATTTGCTTGATGTACTGAGGTGCTCCTGTTGTATCTTCTTCTTGGATTGATCCCTTGATCATTATGTAGTGTCCTTCCTTATCTCTTATAAGTCTTTATTTTAAAGTTTATTTTATCTGATATGAGTATCGCTATTCCAGCTTTCTTTTGATTTCCATTTGCATGGTATATCTTTTCCCATCCACTCACTTTCAGTCTGTATGTGTCCCTAGGTCTGAAGTGGGTCTCTTGTGGACAGCACATATATGGGTCTTGCTTTTGTATCCATTTATCCAGTCTTTTGGTTGGAGCATTTAATCCATTTACATTCAAGGTAATTATCAATATGTATGTTCCTATTACCATTTTCTCAATTGTTTTGGGTTTGTTTTTGTGGGTCTTTTTCCTCTCTTGTGTTTCCCGCCTAGAGAAGTTCATTTAGCATTTGCTGTAAAGCTGGTTTGGTGGAGCTGAATTCTCTTAGCTTTGGCTTGTCAGTAAAGCTTTTGATTTCTCTGTTGAATCTGAATGAGATCCTTGCTGGGTAGAGTAATCTTGGTTGTAGGTTTTTCCCTTTCATCACTTTAAATATACCATGCCATTCCCTTCTGGCCTGCAGAGTTTCTGCTGAAAAATCAGCTGTTAACCTTATGGGGATTCTCTTGTATGTTATTTGTTGCTTTTCCCTTGCTGCTTTTAACATTTTTTCTTTATATTTAATTTTTGTTAGTTTGATTAGTATGTGTCTTGGTGTGTTTCTCCTTGGGTTTATCCTGCCTGGGACTCTCTGCACTTCCTGGACTTGGGTGGCTATTTCCTTTCCCATGTTAGGGAAGTTCCCAACTATAATCTCTTCAAATATTTTCTCAGACCTTTTCTCTTTCTCTTCTTCTTCTGGGACCCCTATATTTTGAATGTTGGTGTGTTTAATGTTGTCCCAGAAATCTCTGAGCCTGTCCTCATTTCTTTTTGTTCTGTCTTCTTTATTCTTCTCGGCAGTTATTCCCACCATTCTATCTTCCAGCTCACTTAACTATTCTTCTGCCTCAGTTATTCTGCTATTGATTCTTTCTAGTGTATTTTTCATTTCAGTTATTGTTTTGTTCATCACTGTTTGTTTGTTCTTTAGTTCTTCTAGGTCTTTGTTAAACATTTCTTGTATTTTCTCAATCCTTGCCTCCATTCTATTTCTGAGATTTTGGATCATCTTTACTATCATTACTCTGAATTCTTTTTTAGGTAGGTTTCCTATTTCCTCCTCATTTATTTGGTCTTGCAGGTTTTTACCTTGCTCTTCCATCTGTAACATATTTTTTTGTCATCTCATTTGTTTTGATGGGTGGGGCTGTGTTCCTGTCTTACTGGCTGTTTGGCCTGAGGCGTCCAGTACTGGAGTTTACAGGCACTTGGGTAGAGCTGGGTCTTGGTGCTGAGATGAGGACCTTGGGAGACCTTGCTCCATTTGATATTCCCTGGGGTCTGAGGTTCTGTTAGTCCAGTGGTTTGGACTCAGTGCTCCCACCACAGGAGCTCAGGCCTGACCCCCAGCCTGGGAACCACGGTTCTGCAAGCCATGTGGTGTGGAAAAAAGAAAAAGAGAGCAGAACAATAACAAAGAATAAAAAATAAAATTAGAAAAATAAAAAATATATTAGAAAAAATAAAAATACAAATGAAATGACAACAAGGCAAAACAGAACCACAACAGCAAAAAAAAAAAAAAAGGCCAGAAGAAGCCTTGGGGGTGGGTCTTAGGCGGGAGGGCGGGGCCTAGGCTCAGGACCCTCGTGGCCAGGAAAGGCCTTGTGGGGTTGGGGTTGTGGCTTAGGCTCAGCCTAGACAGTGGGGGCCCCGGAGAGCGGAGGTAGAGGCCTGGGACCCCAGCAGGCTTGCCGGGCCTGAGCAGTCAGGGGAGATGCTAGCTGTGTTCCCCTCTGATCCCCCAATCCCCCGGTCTCTCTCTGTCCCCACTGATCCCTGCACCATGGGTGGGCTCCCCCTCTTGGCATGGAACCCCTCTCCTCCCCCAGCCGCCCCTCACAGGTGCCGGTCCCCTGCCGCCTCCACTTTCTCTCCCCCCTCCTTCCCTGCCATGTCCTACCTGGTTGTGTGGGTACTTTTCCTGTCCGTTTAGGTGTCTGAGGTCCCCCACCAGAACCTGGGAGGTGCCCTAGTTGTGTCAAGAATTTAGAATATTACATAAACGTAGTTGGTAAAGCAGTTGCAGAGTTTGAGAGGGTTGACTCCAATTCTGAAAGAAGTTCTACTGAGCAGGGTGAAGTGCTATCAAACAGCCTTGCATGCTACAGAGAAATCCTTCATGAAAGAAGAGACAATCGATGTGGCAGACCTCCTTGCTGTCTTATTCAAGAGACTGCCTCAGCCACCCCACCTTCAGCAACTACCACCCTGATCAGTCAGCAGCATCAACATCAGGGCAAGACCTCCGCCGGCAAAAAGATTATGGCTCACTGAAGGCTCAGATGATGCTTAGCATTATTTAGCAATAAACTATTTTTTAATTAAGGTGTATACATTTTTTTTAGACATAATGCTATTGCATACTTAATAGACTACAGTATAGTGTAAGCATAACCTATATGTACCGGGAAACAAAAAAAATTTGTGTGACTCACCTTATTGCTTTATTGCGATGGTCTGGAACTTTACCTGCAATATTTTTAAAGTATGCCTGTATGCCTTTTCTTATTAGGTATATACATACACCTGAATACTCTTACACTATATGTAGGACTGCACTAATGCATGGAAATGTAAATATGTAATGCAAATTTAAAAAACAGGGCATGATCTTAGCAGTGATTTATGGAGTAATTCTGAGAACCTCTGACATCTTCATGTAATGTTTTTCCTTTCTTATGCAATAAATGGAGTTAATAAACTGTGACCGTTGTTCTTAATCAAGTTATACTAAGAGTCTGCATACCGGGCTTCCCTGGTGGCGCAGTGGTTGAGAATCCGCCTGCCAATGCAGGGGACATGGGTTCGAACCCTGGTCTGGGAGGATCCCACAGGCCGCGGAGCGGCTGGGCCCGTGAGCCGTAATTACTGAGCCTGCGCGACTGGAGCCTGTGCTCCGCAACAAGAGAGGCCGCGATAGTAAGAGGCCCGCGCACCGCGATGAAGAGTGGCCCCCGCTTGCCACAACTAGAGAAAGCCCTCGCACAGAAACGAAGACCCAACACAGCCATAAATAAATAAATGAAAATTAAAAAAATAAAAAAGATATCTTATTAAAAAAAAAAAAAGTCTGCATACCTTTCCCAGGAGAATTGTCAAGAGAACAGTAGTTAATGCCTGTATATTTCCTGGTTAAGAGTGTCTGCTTGATTTTTTCTATTAAAGGCAGAGAGAGAAATTTGCTCCTTGGTCTTTAATGAAGTAAGAGAAGAATGATTTCATTTCACCAAGTGGCAAATATTTAACACCAGGAGAATTTTAAAAGATTCAGGTTAAAGAAAATACAAAACCAAAACCCTACCATGGTAGTACCATGAATCTTGGCTTCGGGTTGGTGAAAAATCCCTGTACCTGCCACCAACACCAAGACCCTCCTCTCCTGGGGTCTGGGATATATGGGAAAAACAAACATATAAACAAACAAAAACACCAAACCCCACCATCAGTGAATTGGTAATGGAATGTTATGTCTGAATGTTATTATCTTGGATGGAGAATCAAGGGAAAATAAAAACTCTTCTGCTATGTCTATATCTTGGTGTTCTAAAGCATCATGTTAATAGCAATTAAAATAACTTTAATTAAAGGAAAAAGGGAAGAGAATTTCCTGGCGGTCCAGTAGTTAGGACTCCTTGCTTTCACTGCAGAGGGCCCTGGTTCAATCCCTGGTGGTCGGGGAATTAAGATCCCACAAGCTGGGTGAGAGGCGACAATAGGTCAAAGTGGAGTTATTCTTAGTTATGACAGGCTCTAAGTCCTATTTTTACATGGATTGTAACTAACGAATAAATACATGAAAAAATAGACATATTTTAAATGAGATCAAAGGTGTAATTTGGGGGTCTCTTTATTTCTGATGAAGTCATTCAAATGCATAATTAAAAAATTATATCCATAAAAATATTTTAAAAATCACTTTTTTTCCAGATTATGAAAGTAACACACACTCAAAAATGCCTTTTGTTTTTCCTTATCTCCAAATGATGTGCTAGGTATAGTTCTAAACTCCTAGGAAGAAGTAATAAAAATTCTTGGACTTTTTTTCTGTATTTTAAGTCATATAGAAATCACACATTAAAAAAAATCTGTACAAGCTAATGAAAATATTCTTAGATTTTAGCTGGCATCATTAAGTTGATGGTACAATGCTGATTATCACTGTAGGCGTCCTGATTGACAGGTATATGCCTTTGATTAATAGAAATGTCACTACATAATGAGAGCAATATATGTAACGTGTACAGCCATTCAAAACATACAGTTTATGGGGAGAAAATACTTAAAGGGTTTCCTGGTAATGAAAAATACTGGAAGTACCCTAAAATATTTTAGTCCCCACTGTCACACCCTCCCTTCACCCCTCTGCCTGTATGGTGGTCTAAAGAACTTTTATGTCCCATACGTCTCATGGTTCAAGGGTAACCAAAGTAATCACTCAATTGCATAGGACAGGGAATTCCCTGGTGGCCCAGTGGCTGAGACTCCACGCTCCCAATGCAGGGGGTCCGGGTTCGATCCGGGGTCAGGGAACTACTAGATCTCACATGCTGCAACTAAAAGATCCTGCAAGCCACAACTAAAACAAAGAAACCCATATGCTGCAACGAAGATCCCGCATGCTGCAACTAAGACCCGGCACAGCCAAATAAATAAAATACCATAGAAAGGCTCTCATGGGAATGAGTAGTTGCTCCAGATTATCTAGGCTCCAGTTTCATCAGAGGAAAAAGAATCAATCAACTGTTTTTTGTTTTTTAATACTTATTTGGTTGCACTGGGTCTTAGCTGCGGCAGGTGGGCTCCTTAGTTGCAGCAGGCATGTGGGATCTAGTTCCCTGACTAGGGATCAAACCCGGGCACCCTGCATTGGGAGCTCACAGTCTCAACCACTGCACCACCAGCGAAGTCCCAAGAATGAATGAATTGTAATAAAATGCTACTTTCCTACAAAAGACTTCAGCACTCACAAATTAAAGACTGCTGACCAATCTTAATGCTTAGAGATCCCTCCCAGAAGTGGTAAACACTGAATCTAGTCCTCAGAGATACTAGATAAGACTCCAAAACGTAATGAGTTACTTCCAATTAGCTAACTTCCTCGACTTGAAATATCAGGGGATTAATTATGGTTTTCCAGAAGTCCTTTTATGGGGTTGGCCCTTCCTGTCTCATCAATAAAACAATCACCCTATGTAAGTGTTCACCAGCCAGCACACAAATTTGACAACATTTGAAGAAAACTCCCTTTGGGTAACCGCATCAATGAAAGCAAATTCAATAAATTTTGGAAATTCCCTTACAGTCCAGTGGTTAGGACTTGGTGCTTTTTACTGCCGGGGGGCCGGGTTTGATTCTTGGTGGGGGAACTAAGACCCCGCAAACTGCATGGTGTGGCCTAAATGAATGAATTCTAATCAATCTTTCACCATAAAAGCCAACTTCGAGTCCTTTAAACTAGATAGCTTTCAAAGTAGTTTATCACTTCCTTGAGACTACATTTATGTATAGACATGAATTTTTTTGTCTAAAGAAAACTCAGTCAGATTCTCAAAAGGAGATAACCATTGGAACAGTATGAGAAAACCTGTCTGCAGTACAGTGCTTCTCACATATTTATAACACATGCTGGTCTTTGATAAACCAAAATCTTAAGCATTCTGTTATTTGAAATTTTTAATTTTAACAAATCAGAGACTGTTGAATATCCCTTCCCCAACCACACTGAGATCATGATATACCTCCTCAAATGGGGGTACTCCTCTTGTATGAGTAGACCAAAGAATAAGGTCAGGAATTAAACTGCCACTTAAAGTAACAATCTTTAGGATGTTCAGCATTACCCTCTAATCCATATAATACCACTGTATTCTTTCCTACAGTTTATAAAACACAGTGGTTAAGTCAAAGTTTCAACTTTTTTCTATTCAACCAAAACTCACTGAAATCCCACATCTGACTATTTCAAGACAAAGAAAAATATAAAACCTCAACCAATCCTAAAGAACAGCCCACATTTTTCTGGCAATACACTTTTGAATGACTTTACATGAAAACAAAGTTGTATTGCTTTTGCTCAGCAAGTTGAGACCACAGTAGATAGCAATTCTATTAAATTGGAAAGTTTGAGAGATTTTTACAGAATGACATTTCCTGACTTCGCTTAACACTAGGAGCAATTCAAATGGTAGAAATGCACATACACACAACATCTGTAATTAAAAATTGCAGTTTATATAAAATGACATTTAAAAATTCAATTATAATTGCAGTGTCCTTGAATCACCTTTTTAATCAGTGAAACGTAGTATCCTGTGGTGGACATCCTATCAAATACTTGCAACCTATAGCAATTAATTTCTCAGGTTTCTTTGTATTGAAATTTATAAGATTAGCAAAAGGGTCCAGTTAGTCACCATTATGAAAAAGATGCATGGAAGAGAATGAAATAAATGCTCTGCTTATCCACGTTAGTATCCCAATGACATTTTAACTCTTAATCCCTAATCTTGTAAATGCAGCCATCAGACTACAGAATACTAACATGTTCATCAACAAAACTGCTAATTAGGTTTCTTTCAAGGTAAGTAGCAACACATAGAACTTGCTCAAAACAACTCAGGAAGCATATTTAAGAATATACAGGTTAATTATGTTTGTTGTAAGTACTTCAGTTTTTCTAAAAGATCTCAGACAATAATCTCTAGATGTAGTGTATTTCTTCAAAGTCATATATATCAAGACTTGACTGAAGAGTTTGGATTTTGTTTAAAAAGCCTTTATTCATTTTTGATCAGGGAAAGGACAATCTCAATGTCAACTTGTCACCTAATCATAAATTTGAACTTACAGGATTCACTGCCCTAAAGACACTGCACCTGACTTTGACAACATAACTTAAAATGAAAATCTCCTTTCTGTTCCCTAAGGTTGCATGTTGAAAGAATCAAACAATCCCTTGCAATAGCCAACACTGGTACTTGGCCTAGGTGTAAGGTCAAATAGCAAAACAGGAGCAAAATGCCAAAAGCATTGTAACTTGATAGCCCAGCAAGTACAAACATCATCGGAACAAAGAAAGTTGCAGGCACCAAATAAAACAAGGCAGGTTCATTAGCATAAAAAAATTTATACTTGGTTGAAGGTGAGGTCAACTATTCCACATGTGAACATGTATGCCAATCCTAATGGCTAACATGGAACCACAGAAACAAAAACAAAAACCTTAAATTCAATAACTACACTGAATGTAAAATTCAAAACTTGAATTTACCCAGGACATCCTCCAAAATCTAGAGCTAAAGCTGTTTTTTTTTTTAATGCACCAGAAGATCTGTTGTAATGACATGACTTGGTCACACTTAGATTTGCATTTACATAAGATTTAAGGGATACCTTTCCCCACTATTCCTTTTACGTTTGAACATGGATATGCTTATTCAGCTCATGCACTAACTGCGCTAAAAATGATGAAACTTACTACCATGATTTTTTCTAAGAACTCACACCACGTAACAGTTAACACCCAATACAACTTCCTAAAAATGCCCCAACAGAAAACATTTTGTTCAGTTTGGTGCTTGCTGTGACATAATACCAACAGAATAGTATACAATTAATTTACTCATCCACTACGTCAAATATTTTAATCTAACTTTTGTTCAAACTTTAGTAACTTCATACCTATTTGCCAAAATCCTTGTGTTAAATATAACTACATCTGATATTCTTAAACTGTGGCTCCTATAACACAGTTCAAGTGTTTTTTCCCCTGGGTATATTTAGACAGTTTAATCAAGAAAACAAAGTTATGGTATTATGATTAGCCAAAGCTCTTTTCTAGCAGACCACTGAATACAGCAAGTCATAACAAATGCCTTTCCAGAGACAAGAACAAAGCAAAATATTTTCTATTCATAAAAGGAGCTACCAGCATGCTTTGTGCCATTAAAGTTACTTTTCAAAATATAACCAGAAGACTTACGGTCTACTAGAAAGCTTCCACTCATCACAACACTATAACTACGCCACAGAAACTTTCATGACAAAGTCTCCAGAAATAGAGAGAAAACAACATGACTTAAAGGTACGTGGAAGCCTCAGTTAACAGGGAAATGAAGCCTTAGAACACAGAACACATCTAACAAAAGAGAACAGAGGAGACACTGTAGCTGGCTCTTCGTAAAGGACCAGGTTCTCCCTATGGATCAACACTCCCTACAAAATAAACTGTGCCTTAATTATTGCTTATTTAAAATTACACTTTTACAGAGCTATTTAGTACCTGACGCAGAAAAACAATCACAGAAGGAAGCATTTATTTGAGGTTTAACATGAAATCATACAAATAAAATTTGTATAAACACAAATCCACGTCGAGTCATAACACAGATAGCAAAAGACAAGGTAAAAACAAAAACTAATTGGCAGCTATATACAGTTGGACACAGTTGTGTCTTGTACACTAGAAAGTCTTTTACAAAATAATCATCTTAGATCAACAGAAGACCAATCTTCACTGTCGTCCTGCAAGATGGGTTACTTTAGCAATCTCTTCCTAAAAACAAAAACAAAATGGCAATTAGATTTGTGAAACTCTGACAAGCTTTCAAAGGTCCACTTTCATGAATTGTTTTTAAGTTCTCACTTTATTCTTTTCTTCAATAATTAAAGATCACATGCAAATTCATTGGCAAAGCGCAGTTTGGGTAATTAATAAATTCACCCTGGAGTTCCCAAATGATATTAAAGTAAAATTTACTTAGAAAATCTGGGAATGCAGTCTTCCCATATTCACAGGTTGAACTGTGCTAGGTTCAAGGTCTACTAGAAACATCTCTAGTAAGCCACGTAAAATGCTATTACAAACATGAATTTCTAATAGGCTTGTATTGCAAGAAAACAAATTTCTGTGTGCATATGATCTTTAATTTATATCCCAGATTTTAAAGTTCTTGTTTTGGTTTGTAGATTTCACTATTAGCTATAAAAAGAAAAAGCAAGCATTAAATCTTAAAGAATGAACACTTAAAATGAGGCTCCACAATTGAAATACAACACTAAACAGAAGACCAAAATGATTAAGCTGTAAAAAGGCATTTATGTACTTTAACTCCTGTAAAAAACCATTTAAGTTAAGTTTAGACACTTAATCTTCAAAAAGATTAAAAAAGAAGCCAAAGTCTGAAGTTTTCCACTTTAATCTTTACGCTGGTACATGAAGTTGGAAGAGACCATACCACAGGACAGCGTTTTCTGGTGTATGCCTTGCGCTCTGCCCGCAACGTGCGACCCCCAGAGATAGACGTGGTCAGGGTGACACACGGCCTGCAATGAAGTTCCCGCTGGCGGGTACAAACAAGGTATAATGTCAGAGTTAGAAGACAACATTCCTGTTTTCCTTAAGTTGTACCCATTTCAGTACTTTACCTGTTAATAGTTCTAAAAAAGTTTAATTATTCCTCTAGACCACCTGGTACACAAAGCAAACAGAAAAACTCTTAAGTTTTTCTGTAATACTAAAGAAAGTGAGATAAAACTTTAAAGTTAAAGATCTATAGACACTTTAGGCAAAACAGGTTCATAAAGCAAGTAAAAAGTTAACAATTTAGTAAAAACAGGCTACGTGATATTTTGTTTTCACTTATTTTTCATTTGTCTATTGATCTTTAAATTAAATTAGAATTTCCACTGGTGTCTTGAACTCTTATACACACCTGTTTTCTCCAACGTCCCCTTTTAGTATGGCTGGTAATTATTTTGGTGATTGCCACCCCCTCGAGATGCCTTGCCGTAAGTGCTCTGTTGGCCTATTTTGAAAAAACAAAAAATTATGCTTAGCTTTTAATGAAATGGTTTCACTGTATATTTAAAAACTATTAAATATGCAAAATCCTCCATGGCAATTAAAATAACCAGATATTAAAAAACTCATTATAAACTAGTCACATATCACGTTCTAGAATGTTTGTAATGACTGAAATCTCTATATCAGTATAAGCCCCTATGACTATTAAATGTCTCAAAAATTTAACTCCACAAACAGTTCAAGAAATAGAAAACACCCACACACACAGAGTCTCAGAATGGGACTGTACTTTAAACACTGAATTTTAGTACCATTGGTTTATGAAATTAAGTTAAATATTCTTACCACTGTAGTCTGTATATCCCTGTCCATATCCATAGTTCCCATAGTTATACCCAGTATAATCATAGCCGCCATAGCCACTATAGTTTTGATCACCACCATAGGCACTATTGTAATTTCCATATCCTTGATCATAATAGTTATTAAATCCTTGGTTCCAGTTTTGGCCCTGACCTGAAACAATGCACAATGATTGTTAGGAAACAACTTCTGACCCCCAATCCTAACATAAAATGATGCGTTCCTGTCCCTCACTCTGCAAATCTTAAAAAGGCAGAATGGATACCTATATTGCTATCTCACCAAGAAAGTATTATTACAGTTGGCATAAAAAAGGGGGCAGAAAGTCCAATTGTGCCAGTATCAGGCTTCCTAAATTCAATGAAAAATCAGGACAAAGGAGAAGACAGAGTGTTTATCTTTAAAACAAGGACTCCTGCCCTAGAAAACCTATCTCGGCAAAGTGCTCCATGTAATCTTAATTACGTTTAATGGTGTTTTTTCCCATCAGCAATGACACTGTCAGAGTGGCCATTTTTTGAAGAGGTGAAACCAATAAAAACAAAAGCCCACCCACACTAAGCTGAGCAGTTTCCATGTTGTAACAGTTTAAGTTTGGCTTTACTTTCCTATGGGCTTATTCATATTTAGCAGTTTATAGCTTACAGCATTGAGTCATTTTCCAGGAATTAAGTCTCACCTCGGCCACGACCCCTAGTACCACCTCGTCCACCAGCTACAGCACCTCTTCCTCCTTTTTGTTGTTGCTGTTGCTGCCTATATACCTCTTTGGGTTGTGCAACTTTGATTTCACACTAAAAACAAAATTTAAAAAGCAAACAGAATTGTTACCAATATTCTAATGTCAAACCATTTCTTCTCTTCTCAAAACAGGTTGAGAAATTTCACTTTAAGAAAGAAAAAAGCATACCGTTCATTTACTATAATCAAAATGGCTTTACCTTCCCAGAACCAATTTGATGATATCTGCTTTCTAACAATTTCTTTACTGGCTCTTCGTCTGTATATGTAATAAAACAAAATCCTCTTCTTTCATTTGTTTTTGTATCCATGGGAAGTTCAATATTTTCAATCTGAAATCAAGATACACACTCAAGGTCACCCACGAATGGTAAAAAGCTACCAAGATGTTTTAGAATACCACAAGTCCTTTTCAAGCTTCAACATGTCATTCTAACGAAATAACTTCTGTATAAACTACTGCTTTATTATCCACATCAAACTAAAGTGATCTGTTTCATCTATGGAGCATTGAGAAAGGAGAGTAAAACCTTATTTAATACCATTTCTTACCCCACAGATGCCACTAGTTAATAAATCCAAACCCTAACCACACCAAAGCATCCATCTTTTTGCTGAATTAGTTTCCATTAAATTAGACACTAGTTTCCATTATAACACAGAAAGCACTGATTAAGGTACAGTGACTGGAAGGGACTTGCAATAATTTAATCCCACCCTCATCCAACATTGAGTTTGCTCTGTAAGAACTGGGCCAGAGATAAACATTATATAAACATATCAAATGAAAATACACGTAAACGTAAAAGCAGAGCGCACCTCTCCAAAGGCTCCAAAATATTCTTTAATTTGTTCTTCTGAAGTATCTGGACTCAATCCACCCACAAAAACCTTTTTAGGGGGTTCCTTCCCTTTTAAAGCTTTGGCTCTTTTAGGGTCTATCAATTTGCCATCCAGCTTGTGTTCTTTCATTTCCAAAACCTAGAAGACAGATTTATTTAATCTGACAACATACAAGCAACCCTCTGAACAATTTGCAAGAAACACACAAAAGCACCACAATGCGAAACATGTTCCTACCTTATCAACACTAGCAGCATCTTTGAAAAGCACAAATCCAAATCCTCTTGATCTTCCAGTGACTGGATCTGTTTTAATTGTGCAGTCTACAACTTCCCCAAATCGAGACAAATATTCAGTCAGATCTTTCTTGCTTGTATCCCAGCTCAAGCCTCCAATAAACATTTTACTAGAAATAAAAGTTGTTTTTTTAAGGTTAGCAACAACTACAACGATTACTTAAAATCCTGAAATTACGGTTACGAAATAAAACTATAAAATAAGCACAGGGAAATACATCCTGATGTACAAATAATTTAACCCGTTTACAGACACACACGACCAAAAGACCACAAAAATCCCCAAGTTCCTCACTTATTCAAAACGGTGGACACCTTGCTCTCCTCACTGCACAATGCTAAGTTTAAACGAGGCTAACAATACATGGTAAAGATTGTTCCCGACTAGAAAATCCAACTTTCTAAACTGATCCCACACAACTTAGGCTCACCGTCTTCCTCAGCTATCAAGCCAACGTTCCACCTAAAGAACTCAGCATCACACGTACTGGGGATCTGGGTACCAGTCGCCTACAGGTTCCCAAACCAGGAGTTCCCTAAATCCTCCCCCTGAAAACTGCGCGGAACCGTAACACAGACACAATGAAGAGGCGGTTGCAGCTGCAGCATGGGGCACAGCGAGGCCGGCCCCTCCCCGTCGGGCCCCACGCGCGCCTGCGCACTCGGGACACAGACGCCGCCGCCCTCCGCCTCCAACCCCTCTGCCCTTCCCCCACCTTCCGCGGGCCTCTCGAGTCACCGCCCCCCCCCCCCACCTCCGTCTCCTACTTTCCTCTTCCCTCCAACCTACTGGGGCCCAGCGGGCACGCGGGGAATCGACTTGGGGAAAGAACACGGGCAGCGCGCGGCCCCCGAGGGACGAAGGGGCGCATGCGGCGCGCTGGGGGGGGGGGGGGGAAGAAGAGAAGCGTGCGGTACCCGTCATCCTGCTGATTCTTGCTCGCGTTGATCTTGGATCCCTCTGCGAATTCCTCTATGTTGCTGTACTCGTTCATGTCTTCCATAGCGGCTGAGTTGTCGGCCGGGAGGCGCTGGCGCGCAATCCGTGTCGCGGAAGCAGCGGCGGCAGAACGTTGTATGGAACTGGATTTAAAATGGCGGCGGAAGAGATCCGGGCGCCGCCTGCGCCCTCCCTTTATAGCCGCCCCGCCCGCCAATCGGGAGGGCTGCTGGGCGGTGACGTGGCGCTGGGCCCGGCGCGTCCCCTGCCGGGCGGAGCTGGGAGCGAGCGAAGGGAGGAGCGGGGCGAGCTGCCGCGGCGCCCTCGGCCGCCAATGGGAGAGGCTGCGGGAGGCTAAAGTAGCGGGAGCGGAGGGGAACAATGGCGGCGGCACATGGGAAAGCCGGGGCGGGACCTCCATCGCGGTCCTTCCGCTGAGGAGCGAGGTCGCGGGTGAGGGGACGCGGGCTTGGGAAAAGAGCGTCAGAAGAGAAAAACGAAGGGGCGAAAAGTCCTGGGCCAAAAATCCCGAGCAGCGTCACAGCCCCTCTTGCCTTGAGAGCCTTTGTCTCTGGCGTCCGGTCCAGCCCACTCCCAGCAAAGAGCCGTCAACCCCGCCTTTTTCCGCCCTCGGTCCCCCAGTGCGGAGCTGCTGCTATCGATTGGCACCGGGGCCGCGCTGCTCCGGAAAAAGGCGGACTGCGCCCAGCGCGGGTGGCTGAGGCGGCGAGCGCGCCCTGCCGTCCGGCGCGCGCACGCGTGTTTTGTCCTCGAGCTGGCTGGACGCAGCCGAACAGGAAGCGGGCGCGCGGCGGCCCCTCCGGAAAACTGCGCGGCGCGGGCGCCTCTTCCGCTGCCGCTACAGGCGCGCGGGCCGAGGGGGCGCGGCGGGCCTCTCTAACCGATCGGCCGGAAACGGGGCCAACGCAGTCAGGCTGACCGGGATCCAAACGGCCTCTTTCGCTGGCTGACGGGAGGAGGGGCGCGCGCCCGGTCGGATTACTGTAAAAATGCAAAAGCGGAGGCAGTGGGCGGGGAGGGGGCTAGGTGCCGTAGAGGGCAAGGGGCACTCACATCCCCGGCGCGCCACTCGCGGGGCTCCCGTCTGCACGTGCCCCGGGCCTCTCCCGCTCGCTCAACCAGTCTGCGGAGAGCGCGCGCCCGCGCACCGGGCTCCCGCGTTCGCTTCTTTGTTCCCGCCCACGCGAGGCCCATTTTGACGGATCGGGTTAGAGGCCCTCTAGCGGCCAATCGACGTCGGCGCCATTACCTCTCCCCGCCCCATCGGAACCTCGCGAGGACCGCCCCCTTTCCCTGCCCACGTGGTCTAGGCCTGGAGGCCCGGGCAGCTTGCGAGTTCGAGGTCCCTGTGCTGCGGGTTTCTCTATTTTCAGGGGCGCCGACGTGTCCTCTCCGCCTTGCGCGTCAGGCTGCGCGCGGTTGTGCGCTCCGGGACTCTTTTCGGGGCTGTCGGAAGCCCAGCAGGTTGCTGGGCGCAGCCGGCACCGCCCTCCGCCCTCCCTACCAGTAGGCCAATTCTCGTAGTAGCAGCCGGTGGGGAAATGGTTGTGCTTTCGGTGCCCGCCGAAGTCACTGTGATCCTGTTAGATATCGAAGGTACCACAACCCCGATTGCTTTCGTGAAGGTGAGGGGCGGAAGGGAGCGGGGAAGTTACTTGTGCTTTAAAACAAAAATTTTAAACTATTGCAGACCTTGCACTAGAGACACGAGGCGTGGGAGAAACGGTGGGGCTTTGCAGCGGCTCAGGGATGGGAGGAGGTAGTCTGCGGCGGATTGCGGGGATGCTTTTCCTCACCATCTTCACCTTCCCGCGTCCCTGCCCTCGGTTATTTGCAGGTGGGAAGGGATGGAAGTGGTGGTGAAGAAGGGCCGAGGAGGGCAGGTCTGCCGCGGCAAGGTGAAGCGTTGTGGGCGCCGCCCGCCGGTCAGGTGTGCGCCCCGTCGCCCAGCTGGTGAGCTTCCGCCTTGTGCCGGGTTGGACGTGGCGAGGCGGCGGCCGCGATCTAGTGGTCCTTGAGGCGTCTAGTCGTAAAATGGGAAGGCTGAAGGGTGAAGATGACTTTTCAGGTACCCCTGGTGATAGGCGGTAATGGTTGCTCTTGGCCCTTTCCCACTCCTGCTGTTAGTGGCCGAAATGCACAGTGTATGTTACTGGACTAGGCTAGCAAACGTCTAGATTCCGTTCATTTTCTTCAAAAAACCGTGGAAGCTTAAAGTTCTTACGCAAAGCCTTCCTCCTAGGATGTCAGTGCTAACCAACACTTGTCTCCACCTAGTTCACAAACTTAAAACTTTGCATTAGAGCAGGTTCCTTTTTTTATATATATTGTACTTGCCAGGATAAGTAAATATCAAATATTAATATAATTTTTTAAAGAATTCCTCGGGCCTCGTCTTCTCTTTATTTGACTTCTAGAGGTTTAAGATAAAAGTATTCTCTAGAAGTGCTTGCGTGCAGTAATAAACAGAGAAAGGAGGGAAAGTACAAAGTAGGAAAAATAATAACTGCTTTCTTGTAGTTTTCAAAGAAAAAAAGAATTCCTCACCTTTGTGGTTTATAGTTTACAAGTCACTATCTCCATTCTGGCTTTCTCTTGCTTGCCACTGTTATCAGGAGACCAGGGATAATGACAGGACAGGTAGTTGTTATATGGCATATGTAGCGTTCTTGGAAAGTTGATTTAGGGAGTAAGATACCTCATGCAAATCAATTTTGTAACAAAACATTATGTGTCTCTTTCACCTTTTTTACCCACTATGTCTTCTGTAAGATGACATGAGCCACTTCTTGGAGTCTTTGTTTGTGAAAGACTTATCCTGAGACCTTTCTGAGAATAAACATGCCTTGATGATCTAAATAGATTTTTTTGTTTTTGTTTCGTTTCTTTGGTTTTGTTTTTCCTTTTGGCCACGCTGCGCGGCTTGCGGAATCTTAGTTCCCCGACCAGGGATCGAACCCAGACCCCTGCAGTGGAAGCGTGGAGCCCTAACCACTGGACTGCCAGGGAATTCCCAAATAGATTTTTTTTTTGGATTTGACACCAGACTGCCAAAAAATGATTCGGGGTCTTGTTTAAACGGTAGTTTCTTGTGCCTTGTTCTATAATCTGTTATTATTTTTATTAATATTAATCTATTACAATATAATCGTCTGTTTGTTATACACTAATTTATCAAAACCAGTGTTTCTGAAAGTATGTTCAGAAGAACATTAGGTTTGTGTGGCTGTTTATAGTAATTATGCAGAAAAGGTTTCCATTATTAAATCCAGTTTGGGGAAATGTTCTATATGTATTCAACCAAGTTTCTTTATTGCACGCCTTCTCAGAGCCTTTATATCATGCACACACTTGCACACACACACGCATTGTGAGCCTTCAAGAGACTAGCATGTCACAAATTTACTTGAACCAGAAAAACTTTTAGCAGAGTATCTCTATCTTTTTGAACACGTTTTAAAGAGATGCTAAGTTATATCCTTCTTGGACCTCTGAGCATGGAGCTGGGAGTTGGGAGATGTTTGTTCTACTTGGGCTTTATTGGTCACATTAGGTGTGTGAACTTGTAGCCCTCCTTCCTGTGGAATGGTGTAAGGAAACATTGAGTAATGTATACCTGCAACTTGTATACTTGACTCATCCTCAAAAACTTGGTGAGGTGTGTGCACTGTTTGCATTTTACTGATAGGAAACTAAGGCTCTGAAAAATTGAACAGTATGCCTGGGATTTGAAACCAAATTGTCTGACTCAACAACTCTTACTCTTTCCATTATTGCACTTGATCTCTGAAATGGGAACCACAGTGCTCGTTCCATTTTCTTTGCCTGGCCCTGTGGGTGTTAAATGACACAACTGGTATGAGAGCACTTTAATCAGTAAGAAGTACCATAAAAGTATATGGCAGCAAATTTCAATATACACCACCTCTAGGTGGTAGGTATAAGAGTGAGCCCTTGGAACAGAATAACTATAGTTGAGTCTCACTTTATCTGGGGGGTTGCTTCTACAGTCAGCATACACTGTGAAAGTTGAGTATTTTCAAAAATTGCCCTTGAATTACCCTTAGGAACTCAGTTCTCTTTGGAGATTGATTCTGTCTTTCAGTAAGTCATATGCAGCCATTTTTCCTTCAGGGTTGAAACGTATCCCTGCTTCTTCCTTTGGGTATCAGAGGAAGTTGGTTTGGGATTAGGTGATGTAGATGAAAAATCTATTGTGTCAAACTTTAGCCTCACAATGAACCATTCATGCTGTAAGAGACCCTGAGGAACTGAGGCTGTCCAAGGGCACAGAACACCTTCATTGAGTAGAATGGCAGACAGATTGCCAGCACTGGTTATGGTTTTTTTTTCCCTTTCTCTCTCTCTCTCTTTCTCTTTTTTTTTTTTTTGCTGAGCCCTTAGAGTTGAATGTGTATATGATGCAACTTAACTATATAAGATGACACTGACAGTCCTGGATATCTTATGGGATTCCATTGAATCCTCCCAGTTTGGGTGCTCTGAGGACAGGCTGTTGCTCTATCAGGGCATGCCTTCAGCCTTTGGGCTCCTGGCAACAATAAACAATGTTTTTACTTCCTGCTATTATGTCTTATTTTCTTTGGTCCAGTTTCTAGAGAGGGAAGGGTTCCTAGCTTGGATCATCTAGTCCATGTCACAACCAGCTAATTAATTTCTCATATGAGGGCTTCCCTGGTGGCGCAGTGGTTGAGAATCTGCCTGCTAATGCAGGGGACACGGGTTCGCGCCCTGGTCTGGGAAGATCCCACATGCCGTGGAGCAACTAGGCCCGTAAGCCACAACTACTGAGCCTGCGTGTCTGGAGCCTGTGCTCTGGAACAAGAGAGGCCGCAATAGTGAGAGGCCCGTGCACCGCGATGAAGAGTGGCCCCCACTCACCGCAACTAGAGAAAGCCCTCGCACAGAAACGAAGACCCAACATAGCAATCAATCAATCAATCAATAAAAAAATGAATAAATCTTTAAAAAAAAAAAAAAAATTTCTCATATGAATCAACTGATGCCTGGAGGGATGTCTTTGTGAGGGTGGATCATCACAGTGTGTTGGGGACAGAGCAGCAATAGATGGTTCCCAGTGCATGTGAGTCCTCAAAGCCACCAGCCCACTGCAGGACGTGTGCCTCTGGAGTTTCTTTTCTTTTCAAGCGCTAACTTTGATTCTCTACAGTGGTGATCTCCCAACATTTTTTGGTCACGTACATCATCAGCAGAATTGGAGCAGGCACTACCAATAGAATTTATTGTGTACACATATTACTGTACTATTATTAAGTTGTAAAGTAAATTGGAATTTAAAGATGAGATTTAAATGATAAGTGTAAATGAATGTTATTGCATTCACTTCCCTTCTCCCCTTGAAGCATCTTGCGTGCACCTCACAGAGCCACTGCTTCATCTTTGTCCGTGTGATGTGATATTCATTTTCTGACTTTGTGCAGTGTATTATAACAGTGTTTTTAGTCTGTAAGCTATGAAATAACACCATTACCAGTCCTTATGGTTATCCTGTCAAGAACCTTCAACTATTGTTCTTGAGTTGGAGAAAATGGTGTCTTGTTTCTGAAAATACTCTATAATTTGGTGCCTTTCCTGCCATTACATGTCAAGTTAGTACATGTAACAACAGTTGTGGCAGTTATGTTCTGTGAAGTTACCGTGAACGCCATCTCAGCAAACACTGAATCATTGCCCCTAGGGAAAATGCAGGGTTTGGTTCCTGTGAGCCTCTGGTCACAGCATATTTGTCAGCTGATCAGTACATAACCTTGTTTTCTGTGTGTTTCTGTTTGCCTTATTTAATATATATCGTTGATCCATTAACATTGAACTCACTGCCAGTAGCGCTATAGCTTATGCTTTAGCGAAGCTTATGTAACACATGTGTTTTCTCTGTAAGGCAGCTTTCTTGCCTGTAGGAACACCAGACAGCACTTTGCTTGGGGACCATTTTAAACTGCACACTCACCAACAAAAAGCACACAATGTGAAAAATGTGGCGCTAAGTAGACCTTGAAAAGGATACTTGTTTAAAATATGAGAAGGTTAAATAAGAAGGCAAAGCATCACATACTGGGAACGTGTGCATCTGGTTTTTCACAGTCTTAGCTGTTCTGCTCGTGTATGTACCTGTCCTCAAAAAATTGGGAAAGTGCAGTGAGTAATGATTTTGGGGTTACAAATAAATTTTAGTGAGTAGGAGAATTTACAAATACAGAATTTTTAAATAATGAGGATTGGCTTCGTAGAGTAGTGTTTATAAAGATGGGCTTGGAGACTGTGCAAGTCTTGATTAGCATTCTGGCTCTTCCCTAAATGATTTATGGAAAGTTAGTTAATGTCTCTGAGTCTAGGTACATATTCCCTCAGCTGTACTTTGGGGATATCAACCTCATAAGGCTACTGTGACCATTTAATGAATGTTTAGCCCTTGAAAAAACTTTATAAAAATAAATATATTTCCATCAATATTTCATCCACCATCTCAACAAATCTTGTCAGGGAGTAGTGGGCAGGGGTGAGGGCATGTTTTTCACTTATGCCTTAGGAAAACTTTTTGTGCCTGGAAATAAAATCTTTGTAATAATTAAGAACCTCTCACTAACTGAAAGTATGAATCTGATTAGAATATTTGTCCCTAAAATATAGTAAGTGGGTCATGGTGATTACCCTTGCCAATGGCTCTTTATATCTGTGCTTCTCAGACTTGAATGTGTTTACGAATCATCTAGAGATCTGTCTAAAATGTAGTTTCTGATTCAGAAGATCTGGAATGGAACTTTATTTTTTCATTTTTAATGACATTTATTGTTTTCTTTCTAATTTTACAAGCAATATATGTTCATTGCAGACAATTAGAAATACGTAAACGCATAAAGTAAAAATTAACAATCACCCATAATCTCCACCCCCCCAGAGATAACCATTGTTTGCATTTCGATGCATTTCCTCCCAGTGTCTACATATTTTTTTTAATGAAAGTATAATTGACCTACAATATTATGTTAGTGCCAGGTGCACAACGTAGTGATTAGATATTTCTGTACATGACAAAATGATCACCATGGTATGTCTAGTTACCATCCGTCACCATACAAAGATATTACAATATAATTGACTATCTTCCTCATGCTATACATTTCATCCTCATTTATTTTGTAACTGGAAGTTTGTACCTCTTAATCTCCCTCGCCTATTTCACTAATCCCCCAACCCCCTCCCCTCTGGCAACCACCTATTTCTTCTCTGTATCTATGACTCTGTTCTGTTTTGTTATGTTTGTTCATTTGTTTTTTTAGATATGTGAAATCAGATGGTATTCGTCTTTCTCTGCCTGACTTACTTCATTTAGCATAATACCCTCTAGGTCCATCCATTTCACAAATGGCAAGATTTCATTCTTTTTTATGGCTGAATAATGTGGAATGGAACTTGATGCTGAATTTCGAACAGGTTCCCAGGTGATACTGTGGTCCATGGACTGAACTCTAGTTAGGCTTTTTTTTTTTTTAAATAAATCTATTTTATTTATTTATGTTTTGGCTGTGTTGGGTCTTCGTTGCTGCACACGGGCTTTCTCTAGTTGTGGCGAGCGGGGGCTACTCTTTGTTGCGGTGCACGGGCTTCTCATTGTGGTGGCTTCTCTTGTTGCAGAGCACGGGCTCTAGGCTCATGGGCTTCAGTAGTTGTGGCACATGGACTCAGTAGTTGTGGCTCTCGGGCTCTGGAGTGCAGGCTCAGTAGCTGTGGCGCACGGGCTTAGTTGCTCCGCGGCATGTGGGATCTTCCCAGACCAGGGATCGAACCCGTGTCCCCTGCATTGGCAGGGGGATTCTTAACCACTGTGCCACCAGGCAAGTCTCTGTAGTTAGGCTTTACACAAATTCGTAAGTTCTACCTGTGCCGAGGTCTGTTAGCGCTCCTCTTTTCCAATGGCTCAGAGGAGGTGATAGAGCAGACCAAGGGTGTAGGTGAATTAGGGGAGGTCTGTCATCATTAACAGAACCAAAACCTCTCAAAAGTCAAGTAAATTGACAAAGGAGAGCAAGATGATGAAATAAGCTGGTAGACAACAAAGCATTAAGCAAGTGGCCACTTCCCCAGCTTTTGCAAATTGTCTTCCAGAAACTGAACTGTAAAAACAATTTTCTTAATAATAGAAATAGAAAGGAGTTATGTGTACTTATAGGGAAGCAGGATAACAGGCCTGAAAATTCCTGACAGATCTCCAAAATTCCTCTGCGGCTCCCTCTTCTCCCTCACTACCACCATCTTATGTCGTTTTCTAGATAATTTGTTAGTAGAAACATTTCACTGAATGTCTGTACAACGGGGACCTGAAGAATAAGGCTTTAAGTGTCCTGGCAGACGGGCAGGTGAGTAGTGCCTTGCTTTAACCTGCTGTATTAGTTCCTGTGGCTGCTGTAACTAATTGCCATAAGTTTAGTGGTTTAAAACAGTACAGATTTATCATCTTACAGTTCTGGAGGGTCACAACTCTGAAATAGGTCTCAGTGAGCTAAAAGGAAGGTGTTGGCATGGTGTGTCCCTTCTGGAGACTAGGGGGAAACTCTTCCTTGCTTTTCCAGCTTCTAGAGGCTACCCACATTCCCTGGCTCTTGGCCCCTTCCTCTGTCTTTAAAGCCAGCAGTGTAGCATCTTCAGATTGATCCTTCACTCTCTGACTTTGACACTCCTACTTCCCTCTGTCACTTGCAAGGACTTTGATTATATCAGGCCCAACCAGGTAATCCAGGGTAATCTCCCCATCTTGAGATCCTTAATTTAAATCATGTCTGTAAAGACCCTTTTGCCAAGTAAAGTAACATAGTCATAGGTTTTGGGGATTAGGAACATGTACATTTGAGGGTAGGCGGCAGTTTCCTCTCTACCACACTTGGCTAGCACCAACATTTCTGACTAATAGATCCCTTTACAGGTTCTTGGCTACATCAGAGTTCAGCTTTATAGTAGCTCCAATTTTGTTTTGAAATTTATTATTTATGGTACTGGATAGGATCTATAAATTTTTTTAAAAATTGACAGTTTTGTTTTTTTTTTAAGATTGTGTTTCTCTTAAGGATTGTGGTGGTGTGGAGGTAGGTAAAGACAGTGTTTAAGGGACTGGAGTTTTACCTTAAAGAACAAGATATTTGGCAAGGTTTGAACAAGACTAAGGGAAAAGAAGAGATCTCAAACTGAACGTTCTATGTTAGAAAATATGAATTAAGCAGACAAATCCTTGATCCTATAAATAATATTTATTTCAAGTAGCAGATACTCATTTAATTGAAAATCAAAATGATAAAGATATTCATTCAATTAACAGCAGAATCATGTTTGTATGCTTTTCTGACGTTTGTTTAATGAATTTCTTTGGACTCTTGATATTCTATGTTAAAGCACTTTTAGAAATAGCTAATACATCCTTGGTGGTTTAACAATACTTGTAATTTACTCTTTTATGTTCTCTTATATTCTAACAATATATTTTGGAAGATAATAGTCAGGAAATGTTGAAATTGACATTTTTTTCTCATGAAAATGGTTATGTTAATTTTATGGTCTTTCTAAGAAGAGAGCTTGTGTTGTCTGATAGTATCTCCCAACTTTAGTTAAATATCCATTTGGTAAGTTTTATCATTCTGCTCTCAGTATGAAACGGCTAGACGACTACCCACAAGAAACAGCAACCAGGAGCTTGCTTCCACCTGTGCTGTTTATTATTGGTGCTAGTAACTGTAACTGTGTCATTTTCCCTGGCTTCATTCAGTCTAGGGATTTAGGCTTCTTCATCTTCAAGAATGGGATAGTAGGATCTGTCATGCTTATAAGGTAGTGATGAAGATTGAGATAGAGTGCAAAAACCTTTGAAAAATATAAAGCCCTGTAGAAACACTGATTATAATGCAGGAAATATCAGACTGTTTGGTGGAGACAGAAAGCGCTTATGAAGGGTCAGTGTGGAAAAGGGGGAAGTAACATTTACTGAAACCCACTGTGATTACCTCCGCCTCTGCTCCTTATGGCCCTGGCCAGAAATAAGTTAAGAACGAGATGCAGAACTTGGCTAACCTCAGAGAACTTGAGGAGGCACTGGAATGGCAGGACTGCCTTGATAAGTAGCTGTTGATGGGTTGATTAACATTCCCCAAACCTTCCCAGTTGCTCAGGATTCCTAAAGGGAGATATACCCATGGTGGTATGTGAGAGGAATTTTGTTGATTCAACTTGAGACAAGGGGAGGAGCCTTTGGAGAATCACTGTATTGGGTCTGAGTATATCATGAGGTGGGTTAGAAAACACCTCTGGCCTTAATTTCTGGTCTCTTATTTGTCTACCGCCTTCCATATCATGGCACTTGCATAATCTTTCCAGCCTAATCAATCTTCCCTTCCTTTCACTCACATTTATTTGAATACCTATCATGTGCCAGGCTCTGCTAGGCAACCAAAATCCTTAAAGCTGCTGCTGCCACCCGTAAGGAACCTTGTAAGGAACCTTGTAAGGAAGACAGGTACATGAACAGGTTGTCTTTGCACCATCAGAATCCTTTGTGGTTTCCTGTTGGTTCAAAGATAGTTTCAACTCCTCAACTTCAGTGAATTGGGTTTTCCAACTTTCTATTCCTCTGTTCCTTTACACTTTTTTTTTTATAGCTGAACATGCCCATTTGGGTCATGCCACACTTTCATGCCACCACCATTCCTCCAGTTTGGGATGTCATACTTCTTCCTCTCCAAGTGCAGGTTGGTTCCGTGTACTTATTAATTTAAAACATATTTATCGCGTTAGGTTATGGGAATACACAGGTAAGACCTGCTTCTGCTTTCAAAGGACTTCTGTTTAAGCAGGAATTTCAAAATCCTCTGTCTCCCTCCTTTGCAGGGCCATGTATTTGCCACTGTAGCAGATGCTGCCTTGTGGTGGTGTCTGTGTGTGCTGTCTTCCAGCAATGCGGAGAGCTCCTTCAGGGCAGAAAGCAGAGCCTGGCATAGTACTTGCACATAAGGCATTCAGCAAATGCTTGTTGATGGTGATATGATGCATTCTAGAATGGGCCTGGGAGGGGTTGGTATTGCTTCTCCCACTTCTGCTATCCTTGCTATTTCAGATTTCCTCAAGGTGATACTTTATCTTATTTGCACAGTATGCAATTTAACTGATGTATATCTAGAGTCTCATTAGAATAGTCATTGACCCAAGGTTTCTAAAACCTCTGAGTTTTAGAGAAAGAAATCAGTTAACAATGGAAATTAAAAACCATAAAAAAATTTTGATTAACAATTAAATTTAAGTATTTAAAGAGCTAAATACATTATTCTGTGGAAACTTGTATCTGTTAATGTGAGGATAGAGGAAAGTGTTTTTTCCCCAAAATTTTTCCTCAAAAATTAATTCACACTTGTTATGAATTGCAAACATTACAGAAGAGTATAGTGTAGAGAATGAATGCCCTTTCTGCTCCTACCACCCAGCAATAGTCATTAAGAGTTTGGTGAATATTCCTCCTGATTTTTTTCCCTATGCATACAGTAAAGTCACTTAGATCCTTGAAAGAAATGTAGTCACATTGACCCCCAAAAAGGTACCAATTCTAATAAATAACCCCTGATTTGAAAATACATAGATAGGCCTTCATCTCGCTCAGATAAACTTTTAAAGGATATCCTGTGTTTAGCTCTGAAAAGTCGTACCTTGTCTGATGGTTCTTAAAATTTTCCATCCTTACAGCTCACCCCATGTCACCCCTTCACTAAAAAAAAAAAAAAAAGTATTCTTTTTACAGTAAAAGCTTATTTTTGTATAAAACTTTAGATTTTCACACTTACTAACTCACTTAATTTTCAAAATTGGTTTTGGTGGAGGTAGCGGTCATAAGAGGGGTGGAAGCCAACCCACCCTGATCCTCTTGCATCTGGTTCTCCATCACCTTTCTGCATTGTGTGGAAAGTTGGTAGCTCTGTCCTCAGAGGCCCTACTGGAAACTCATTGGACCCTTCCCAGGGGACTCCATTTCAGAACCATGGATTTCTTTTCAAACACAGAATGCTTTAATACAGAAAAGGGTTCTTTGTCTTCTGGGTATGTACGTGAGCGGTTCATTTCTTAACTTGATTTTCTTTTCAATGATTCATTGTGTGACCTTCTAACAAGTTCCTTTTCTTAAGTCTAAAAAGTGTGGAGCTGATCCCTTTACTGAGTAGAGAGAGACTCGCACATGTGGTGTGGAAACTAGTGGTAATCCTGGCAGTGGGACCTGGGTGGGACTTCAGAGAGGAGCTCGTGGTTAGGTCGGCGTTTGGCAGCTAACCTGGTGTGCTCCGAGAGGCTGGCTGACTCCTGCCCTGGGCCTTGTTTGGGTCCAGTAAGCTAATTCGATCCCTTCTCCTGGGATGATCGGCTTCTGGGGATCTGACTCTTCAAACTAAAAAAAAAAGACCTGTTTGATAAACTATAACCATAGTTTCTTAATTTATACTTAACCTTCATGTGCCTTTGTGAAATGGAGGAAATAAGGGCACTTGTTTCATAGAGCTATTATGAGGATTGAAATGACATAATTCAGGCCATTCATTAATCAATTCATTGAGCAAATTTGGAGTGCCTTGGGAACAGTGGCAGGTGGTGAGAAGTGATAAGATTCTGGATGTATTTTGTAGGTAGGGCTGACTCATTTGCTGATGAATTGGTTGGATGTGGCATGTGAGAGAAAAAGGAGTCAAACACGACTCTAAGGCTTTTGGCCTGAGCATCTTGGCAGGATGGAGCTGCCACTTACTGAGATGGGGGAGATGTGGGAGGAGTAGGATTAAGGGCTAGAAGCAAGAGTTTGGTTTCAGACATCCAAGTGGAGATCTGCGGTAGGCAGCTGGAAAAAATCAGTCTGGAGTTCAGGGAAGAGGTCCAGGCTAAAGCTATGGATTTGGGGGTCATCAGCAACAGATGGTATTTAAAATCATGGATTAGATGAGATCACTAAGGATTGACTGTAGAATGAGAAGTGCCTGGAATAGTGAGGGCTTAGTCAGTGTTGGCAGTTATTCCCACTATTACTACGACTACTCATATTATTCCTACTTATTAGAACTGTTACAGAACTGCCAGGTGAACCAAAATCTCTCATTCTTTTTAGTACAGATCTCTTTGAGAAAAGTGGTATTAGAAGTTTCTATAGAGAATATAATATCAGGATCCAGGGATTTGGGTGATCCTAATGAGTTGTGCTTCCCGAAGTCATTCACCCACAGAGCTGGATAGGCTCAGGCATTAGAATTCAATAGACCTGGGTTTGAGTCTTGGCTTTACTTTGTACCAGCAGTGAAACCTTTTTTTTTTTTTTTTTTGACAATAAAATGATTTTATTTTATCAAGCAATATTCTGTTAAAATAAAACAGCATTCAAGGAATTTAATGTAACCTAGTAACATACTTCATATTAGCATTCATCCTCAATATTAAAACATGTGGCATTATTATACAGTCTTCAAATACACAGCATAGTCACTTAATCTGTCATGTCTTATTAGAATCTGCTTTCAAAAACGGTGTTGTTCCTAATAGGAAATATAATATTGATTATACGATGATAAAATAAGCCAGCTGTAGTGGGCTGAATGATAGCCCCCCAAAAGATTTCCATTTCCTAATCCCTGGAACCTATGAATGTTAACTTACTGGAAAAAAGGAGTATTGACAGAGATGGAGAAATCACCCTTGATTATCTGGTGAGCCCTAAGTTCAATGCCAAGTGTCCTATAAGAGACACAGGGAAGATAGATGCACAGAGAAGGAGGAGGCAGTGTGAGCACAAAGTCAGAGATCGGAGCGATGCAGCTACAAGACCAGAAAACGGAAGCGGCGAGGAATGGAACCTCTCCTAGAGTCTTTGAAAGGAATCAGGCCCTGTCAACATTATGATTTCAGATTTTTGGCCCCCAGAACTGCAAGAGAATAAACATCTGTTGTTTTCCACCTCACAGTTTGAAGTCATTTGTTACAGCAGCCATAAGAAACTAATACAACACTATTTAAGAGGTGCTTTTTTCAAGTTTAATTATTTTTAAACAATATGAATGATAAATAAAAACTTTAAAGAGATCTTTTTTTTTTCATGGGCAAGCCACGTACATTTATTTCATTGGATTTTAGATTTTTGATTTTTCAGATCAGCCTCTTCACTTCTATTAAATAGCATCATGATTTTAAAAAGTACGATAGACTAAGATGCAATCTGGAAGACGAACATATAAAAAGGAAAATAGAGATCACCATATCTTAACCATTCGGTAATTGCTCAACAGTTTAGTGTATTTTGTCCCAGTATATGTATTCTACATATATATTTTCTGAAGTTGACACTATTCAGTATAGAGTGAAACCTTTTTGAACCTCAGCTTCTTCATCTATTCAAAGGGGTCACCTTGCACAGATGATAGGTGGATTCAAGGAAGTAAATGTCAGTTCCTTCCCTGTCTTCTCTGCCCATAGGGACTAGGACTCCATCCTAGAGCCAGTCAGGGTTCCCTCTATGCAACTCATGAGATACTGATATTCTTTCTGTCTCTGTGCTTTTTAAAACCTTATCCCAACTACTAGCCCCTTGTAATGATAACCTTCCTTTGTGAGATGTGATTCATTGCAATTAATTAGATTATAGTTTATCTTTCCTTAATTACAGCTTAATCTTCCTAATGGGATTTAGAAGACACTTGTCTTATGAGCAACACATTTTATTAATTCTTTTTGAATGCAGATGATGAAATCTAATATTCATTC
This sequence comes from Balaenoptera musculus, assembly GCF_009873245.2. NCBI lineage: Eukaryota > Metazoa > Chordata > Mammalia > Artiodactyla > Balaenopteridae > Balaenoptera > Balaenoptera musculus. Next base: position 42,677,913 of record NC_045789.1, on the reverse strand, counting down.
CTAAAGGCTTCAGCTTTCAAAGGAGAACGGTTATGTCTCTGCTTACCCTCTGAAAATAGGGACAGCAAAGTTATAATTTCTGAGCCCCTGTGGCCCTTTGTAGCAGTCAGAGCACTGAAACTTCTTTTGGTAGTTCCTAGTGTGGGATATTTAAGGAGTAATTCTAATACCACAACTGCTGAAGCACTCTGATGGATGGCATGAGCCACTCCAAGAAGTAGTAAATTTTCCATTGTTAGAAGTGTTCAAGCAGGTACAGATTTCCAGTTATAAAACAAATAAGTCATGGAGATGTAATATACAGCACAGTGACTAGAGTTAATGATACTGTATTGTATATCTGAAGGTTGCGAAGAGAGTCAATCTTAAAAGTTCTCATCACAAGAGAAAAACTTTGTTTTAACTGTGTTGTGATTGATGTCAACTAGACTTATTGTGATCATTTCACAATATATACAAATACTGAACCAATATGTTGTACACCTGAGACAAATATAGTGTTATATGTCAGTTATATCTCAATTTAAAAAAAGACTATATTAATTAAACTTAAAAGCTTCTGCACAGCAAAGGAAACCATAAACAAAATGAAAAAACAACCCACAGAATGGGAGGAAATATTTGCAAATGAAGCTACCAACAAGGGATTAATCTCCAAAATATACAAACAGCTCATGCACCTCTATGTCAAAAAAAAAAAACAAAAAACAAAAAACAACCCAATCAAAAAATGGGCAGGAGATCTAAATAGACATAGGTGGCCGAAAAAAGCACATGAAAAGATGCTCAACATCACTAATTATCAGAGAAATGCAAATCAGAGCTACAATGAGGTATCACCTCACACTAGTCAGAATGGCCATCATCAAAAAGTCTACAGGGCATTCCCTGGCAGTCCAGTGGTTAGGACCCTGCGCTTCCACTGCGGGGGGGATGGGTTCGATCCCTGGTCGGGGAACTAAGATCCAACGTGCTGTGTGGCACAGCCAAAAAAAAAGAAAAAAAAAAAAAGTCTACAAACAATAAATGTTAGAGAGGGTGTGGAGAAAAGGGAACCCTCCTACACTGTTGGTGGGAATGTAAATTGGTACAACCATTATGGAGAACAGTGTGGAGGTTCCTTAAAAAACTAAAAATAGAACTACCATATGATCCAGTAATCCCACTCCTGGGCATATATCTGGAGGAAACTCTATTTTGAAAAGATACATGCACCCCAATGTTCATAGCAGCACTATTTACAATAGCCAAGACATGGAAGCAACCTAAATGTCCATCAACAGGTGAATGGATAAAGAAGATGTGGTACTATGGAGGACAGTATGGAGGTTCCTTAAAAAACTAAAAATAGAACTACCATACGACTCAGCAATCCCACTACTGGGCATATACCCTGAGAAAACCATAATTCAGAAAGAGTCATGTACCAAAATGTTATTGCAGCACTATTTACAATAACCAGGACATGGAAGCAACCTAAGTGTCCATCGACAGATGAATGGATAAAGAAGATGTGGCACATATATACAATGGAATATTACTCAGCCGTAAAAAGATATGAAATTGAGTTATTTGTAGTGAGGTGGATGGAGTTAGAGTCTGTCATACAGAGTGAAGTAAGTCAGAAAGAGAAAAACAAATACAGTATGCTAACACATATATATGGAATCTAAGGGAAAAAAAAAAGAGGTCATGAAGAACCTAGTGGCAAGATGGGAATAAAGACACAGACCTACTAGAGAATGGACTTGAGGATATGGGGAGGGGGAAGGGTAAGCTGTGACAAAGTGAGAGAGTGGCATGGACATATATACACTACCAAAAGTAAAATAGATAGCTAGTGGGAAGCAGCCGCATAGCACAGGGAGATCAGCTCTGTGCTTTGTGACCACCTAGAGGGGTGGGATAGGGAGGGTGGGAGGGAGGGAGATGCAAGAGGGAAGAGATATGGGAACATATGTATATGTATAACTGATTCATTTTGTTATAAAGCAGAAACTAACACACCATTGTAAAGCAATTATACTCCAATAAAGATGTTTTAAAAAAAAAAAAAGATGTGGTATATATATGCAATAGAATATTACCCAGCCATAAAATAGAGTGAAATAATGCCATTTGCAGCAACATGGATGGACCTGGAGATGATTATACTAAGTGAAGTAAGTCAGACAGAGAAAGACATCATATAATTATCACTTATATGTGGAATCTAAAAAATGAACTTATTTACAAAACAGAAATAGAGTCACAGATGTAGAAAACAAACTTATGGTTACCAGCGGGGGAAGGTGGGGAAGGGATAAATTGCGAGATTGAGATTGACATATACACACTACTGTACATAAAGTAGATAACTAATAAGGACCTATTGTATAGCACAGGGGACTCTACTTAATACTCTGTAATGGCCTATATGGGAAAAGAATCTTAAAAAAAAGTGGTTATATGTATATGTATAACTGATTCACTTTGCTGTACAGGAGAAACTAACACAACACTGTAAATCAACTATACTACAATAAAAATTTTTTTTAAATCTTAAAAATAAAGACTATACACTTTCATTGTAGAAATAGATATGTCAAAAAAAAAAAAGGGGGGTTTTTTCCCCTAGGTATCTCATGACCCAGAGAAAACCTTTGTAAACCTTTATGTCCATATTCTCTTAGATTTTGTTTTATCTGTTAGACATTTCCGAAAATACGATTATGCTCTATTTTTTATTTCTTATTTAGAGAATGTGATTTGTTCTTTTTTTTTTTTAATCAATCAATTAATTAATTTTGGCTGCGCTGGGTCTTCATTGCGGCGTGCGGGCTTAGTTGCGGTACGTGGGATCTTAGTTCCCCAACCTGGGATCGAACCTGGGCCCCCTGAATCAGGGGCGTGGAGTCTTAACCACTGGACCACCAGGGAAGTCCCAAGAATTGTGATTTGTTCTTAAGATCCATCAAGCTACTTGATTTTCCTTTGCTTTTTAAAAAAATTAATTAATTAATTAATTTTTGGCTGTGTTGGGTCTTCGTTGCTGCGCGTGGGCTTTCTCTAGTTGCAGCGAGCACGGGCTTCTCATTGTGGTGGCTTCTCTTGTTGTGGAGCACAGGCTCTAGGCACACGGGCTTCAGTAGTTGTGGTGCATGGGCTCAGTAGTTGCGGCTCACTGGCTTAGTTGCTCCGTGGCATGTGGGATCTTCCCGGACCAGGGATCGAACCCATGTCCCCTGCATTGGCAGGTGGATTCTTAACCACTGTGCCACCAGGGAAGTCCCTTCCTTTGCTTTTTATCCTCTGAGATTAATACAGGAATAATAGCCCACCAGTATTGCCTTTGTGTTGTTTAATTTTCTGGCTGGAAAAATATTAAGTTCTCAAATACTATAAATCATTTGCACTGTGTGGTTCCTTTGGAAGCCTTTTAAAATAGTTTCTTTAAATAGCTGTAGTATTACCCATTACTTTTTTATTACCCATTTTCTTCAAAGGAGACTTGAGTAAATATTATAGCGACAATTTTATCTTTATTGATTCTATGACATTTTCATTAAAACAGCCACTTGACCATAAACAAATCCATATTTGGACTTCTGAACATTTACGAGGCAACTTCTTTCATTAGATCGTCAGAAATATTGTAGCCCTAATGGAGCTTTTTCAGAATGCTATCGTTGAGCTGTGTAGAATAATATAAATTTCTGCTTGCACGGTATCCCATCTAACGTTTAGTGGAATTTAATCCTAGTCCCCTGAAAGACAAGTACTCTCATTTAGTTCTGTAGCCTTTTGTTATATGTACTACTGTAACAACCCCGTAGGTGACTGGTGAACTAAAAATATTTGCACGCTTATAGAATCCTGGGTTTATTGTAGCATTTTTACATACTATAGAATTCTGAAATTATCTATAAATGGATTATAACTATATCTGAAGTTAAAGTATTTATCATCACAGTTATTTCTGGAATTAATTTTAAAGCCTGAAAATTTTCAATGGGCAGGTTTGGGCAATAAGTACTAACTTTAAAAAGTCTATTTTTAGAGCATTCTTATCTGGTATCATAGTACATATCAGGCTATGATATAATTATTGGCTTTTAAAAATAAGCAACTTGAAGGCATTTTATTTGTTTTGCATGATAGATGCTCAATAAGTATGTTGAAAGAATGGATAAAATCTTCACAATTTAGTTATTTGCCCCATGTACTTTTATGTTATGCAGTAACACTTGTGCACTAAAATAGACTGTTCGATCTGCTAGCATGCCAATTCCAGTTATACTAAGTTCAAGCTTCATTGCCTGCCTTTGTGTATTAGTGCAGAGGAGAGTTTTTTGGATAGAGGAAAGAGGCAAATTGGATGACCAGGAGTTCTAAAGTAATTTCTAATTTCTAAAGCTTTTCCTAAAAGTTTAGAATTGTTTGAAATCTTGACCTTTTATTTCTGTGAGTTCTCTGAGGAGAGGGTCTCTGGTTTATAACTCTGTTATCAGAAATGTCTGGCACTCAATAGGTCCTCAGTAAATGTTGAATGAATGAGTTGGTTGTCTTTGTGATTTATCCTCTGGGGACTTCTCTGCAATTATTTATCACTAAATTGGGGTAAAGGTGATCCTTGCCCAGTTTAAATGTTTGTGCTGGAGTATATAATTAGTGGTAAGGTACTGGATGCTTTCATCTGATTATCTCTAATGACTGCAGTGACTTTGCGTGGTATTGTCATTGCCGTTTAGCAGATGAGAAAACAGCCTCAAAGAGGATAAGTTACTTGAACACAGCTAGTAAAAGACAGAGGTAGGGACCCCAGCCTGGCATGCTGCCTGTAGTCTGTCCTCTTTATCTGCTCTCCCACAGAGATTAAGGACCTGGGCTCTCAGGATTAACAGGCTCTGCATGAATTGTTCTTGGTACCAATAAAGCTGGATATAGGAAATTCGACTTTGTGAAGCACAAAGTAAATAATACAGCACTGCATGCGTTTAGAAATTTTTTGAGTACTTTAGCTCTTCAGTTACTGGGTGGCCCTGAAGCTGACCAAAAGTTTTCCCTGGGGAATATTCCAGTTGCTTAGGAGTTGGGGAGTAATGGAGGCTGGACGCTGGAGGAGAAGGACCAAATGAGAAAGGTGTAGGACGAGGGACCAAAGTTGGCTTGTTTGTTTTTTAATTGTAACCCATTTAAAACGAGCAAGGATAAAGATTAATGTAATGACTATGCACCAACCACAAAGCTAATTAAACCTTCATATTATGTTTGTTTCAGATCTTAAAGAAATAGAACATTACAGCTATAACCGAGGCCCTGAGCACATCCCATTTTGTATTAGAGTTTTATTCATATGTTAGAGTTTATATTCATGTTGATAAATATAATTTTAGTACATTCATTTTTAACTGCTATGTAATGTTTTAGAGTATGAATATACCCGTTTATTCTCTAGCTGATGACAATTTAGGTTGTTTCCAATTATTTTGCAGCATACCCAGTGGGACAGTAAACTTTTTTTTTACTTTCTTCTCTGCACATGTGTGTCTGCCTAGGAGAAGAAGCGCTGTGTATGTGCGCCTTCGGTTCTGCTGCATCTTCTCAGATAGCACTCTCAAGTGGGGGCGGGTTTGCAGTCCTGCCACAGTGCATGAGTGCAGGAGAGATGCTAAGTGGGAGAAAGCAAGGAATGAGGAGGGGCATGCTGAGAAAACCGAGTATTTCAAGAAAATCAGAAGTATATCAGCCCAGTAAAAGGAATCTCTTGCAGAAAAGGAAAGCTGTCAATCTTAGCTCTTCATTTTCCTTCTTTAAGGTCAAAAATGAGTTTTTTATTGAGCTTAAACAAAGCTTTTGTGTCAAGTATGCTGAAAATTTTGCCTGATCACACTGTTCTGAATCTGCTGAGTGATCCATTACTTACTGGAATGCACCATGAGAACAAGCAAAATTGAATGACTTCTTTATTTTTACTGGGGCAGGTGAAAATTTGAAAAATGTATTGTGAGGAGAGGTAAACACTTCAGTCCTACCATTTCAAAAAAGTCCATAATATCTTTCTTGTGTTGTATATTTTCATTTGGGAGTGCAGTTTAAGTTGAACTTAGAATTGGGTCTTCTGAAGTGTTAAAGAATTCTAATTGTGGAGCCAAGCCTTTGTTCCAGTCAGGGAAATTCTACGCACACTAAAAAACATGGTTTTATTCATAATGATCTATTAACTACGTCCTAACCAAGTCATCCCTCAGGCCTGTTAGCAGGAAATAAAATAAAAAGTTTTCTGTCAGCTTCCTCTTTTTTTTTTTTTTTTTTCAATTGAAGAATCGCTGACTTAAAATATTCAATTAGTTTCAGGTATACAACATAGTGATTTGATATTTTTATACACTACAAAATGATCACCAGGATAAGTCTAGTTTCCATCTGTCACCGGACAAAGTTATTACAGTATTATTGACTATATTCCCTATGCTGTACATTGCATCCCTATGACTTATTTATTTTATAACTGGAAGTTTGTACCTCTTAACCCCCTTCACCTATTTGGCCCATCCCCCCCACCCCCTCCCCTCTGCCAGCTTCTTTCTTCTCTCTTTGCCCTTGTTCACTCTCTGGTAGTAGTAGTTAAGAAAATCTTATGATGCAGAAGCTTGTAATAAGGAGGAAGCGGAAAGGGAAGAGAGGGAGAAGACACAGATCAGTGGTTTTCAGCGCAAAGCTGGGTGGTGGGCTGCTACTGGTTAGTACTAATCAGAAGAAGCCGGGTGTGCCGTTTGGCACAAATGACCCTGCGGTAGCATATGCTGGCGCTTCGTGAATTGGAGCCCATTTTTATTTTTACATTTGGTGAGCCCTCTCTGCAGGGAGGAGGATTGCTTGTCTCCAGGGCCTTTTGCACACTACGGGAGTCTTTCCCTACCCACACTGTTCTCTCTGTGTGGAACATTCTCTCTGCTAGTCTTCTCCAGGTTAGTCCTTTCCACCTTTGGTGGTTCTCAGACTTCTTATTCTCAGGATTCCTTTACACGCTTAAAAGTTTCTGAGGACCCAAAGAACTTTTGTTTATGTGTATTATATATATATATTTTTTTTTTTTTAAATAAATTTATTTATTTATTTTTGGCTGCGTTGGGTCTTCGTTGCTGTGCACGGGCTTTCTCTAGTTGCTGCGAGTGGGGGCTACTCTTCCTTGCGGTGCGCGGGCTTCTCATTGCGGTGGCTTCTCTTGTTGCGGAGCTTGGGCTCTAGGCACGAGGGCTTCAGTAGTTGTGGCACGCGGGCTCAGTAGTTGTGGCTCACAGGATCTAGAGCGCAGGCTCAGTAGTCGTGGCGCACGGGCTTAGTTGCTCCGCGGCATGTGGGATCTTCCTGGATCAGGGCTCGAACCCGTGTCTCCTGCATTGGCAGGCAGGTTCTTAACCACTGCGCCACCAGGGAAGCCCTATGTGGGTTATACTGATCAACATTTACCACATTAGCAATTAAAACTGAGAAATTTAAAAATATTTATTCATTTTAAACAATAAACCCTATTACTTTGTTAACATTAATAAATAATATATTTTTATGAAGAATATTTTGTTTGTTTTGGAAAACATGGTTAGAAGACTGTTTTAGACAATGTTTTACATAGGAAGATGGCTGGATTCTCATATCTGCATTGGGTCTGTTGTGATATCACACCTGTGTAGCCTCTGGAAAACTAATGTACACTCCTGAAAGAATGAAAGTGAAAAAGGCAAATAACATCTTAGTATTTTTTTGAAAATAGTTTGACCTCGTGGAGCCCTCTAAAAGGGTCTCAGGACCTCGGGGGTCCTGAATCTCACTTTCAGAATCATTGCTTTAGATCTCAGTTCTGTTGTCATTTCTCCAGCAAAGCCTTCCCTGACCTCCCTCACTAGGTCAAACTTTCCTATTTTATGCCCTAGTAGTACTATGTACCTCTTGTCTGTACCATTTATTAAAGTACCACCTTAACTTTAATGTCTGTTTCTGCTACTTGGCTCCTTGAGATTAGGGATCACGTATGGGTTTTGCTCACAATTACATCCTCAGCCCTTGCCACAAGGGCCTGCCCTGTACTGGGCATTTGGTGCATATTTGAATAAATAAATGAGTGAATCAATTTAAATAAACAGACTTATTGGATTCCACTTGATTATAGACTTTCCCTTAAAATGTAAGTCCTTCTCTGAATTGTATACCTGGTGTCTGTATTCATAGCATATATTTATTTTCTGTTTTTTCAGACTGATTATTGCTAAGACTGTTGCAGGGCCATTACGCCCTGGATCTGTGCACCATTCTGCTTATACTCTGTCTCACCCCTTGCACCACGTTACAATTCTTTGTTTACCTTCCATCCCCCATCTTCCCCCACTAGATTCTTCAGAAGCTTTTTGAGAAAAGGGATTGTGACTTGTTTATCTTTTCAATCCCCTTCTCCATGCCGCATTAGCATATCTTAGTATATAGTAGACACTAATATTTTCCTGAATGTGTCAAATTGGATTTGAAAAGATACATACACTACAATTGCAAGTAAATGTAAAAATTTTGACCTAAGAAAAATCATGTTCCCAATGCATGGATTACTGACAGGTTATTTATTTCTGAATTGTTTTGCACATCAGAATACATAGGGTAATTCTGTAGGTATTCTGATTTTCAAGAAAGAATCATGGTGATCAGGTGTTTTTTTAAAACATTTGTGGACTTCCCTGGTGGCTCAGTGGTTAAGAATCCGCTTGCCAATGCAGGGGACACGGGTTCGAGCCCTGGTCCAGGAAGATCCCACATGCCGCCGAGCAACAAAGCCCATGTGCCACAACTACTGAGCCTGTGCTCTAGATCCTGTGAGCCACGACTACTGAGCCCGCATGCCACAACTACGGAAGCCCGCGCGCCTAGAGCCCGTGCTCCGCAGCAAGAGAAGCCACCACAATGAGAAGCCCGCGCACCGCAACGAAGAGTAGCCCCCGGTCACCGCAACTAGAGAAAGCCCACACGCAGTAGCAAAGACCCAACACAGCCAAAAATAAAGAAATTAATTAATTAATTAAAAAAAAAACAACAACAACAAAAACATTTGTCATACGTGGACATCATTCTGTCAGCAGATATTTGAGTTACATGCATGTCGCAAGTACTGTGGTGTGCAGTGGGGATGTAGCTGTGAGCAGGGTGTACTTGATCCCAACCCTCAAGGATGTATAGTCTAGCCATCTGGTTTGAGTCAGCAAACTTTTTCTGTAAAGGACTGAATACTAAATGTTGAGACTTTGAGGGCTATGTGGTCTTGGTTACAAGTACTCAGCTCTGCACTGTGGCCCCAAAGTGGCCATAGACACCCTGTAAACAAATGAGTGTGGACACATTCCAATAAAACTTCATTTACAAAAATGGGAGAAGATTGGATTTAGCCCACGGGCTGTAGGTGCTGACTCTTGATCTAGTTCGTTTGTTTCTCAGTCTCCGTCCAACTCCTATATCCAGAGCACCAATTTTCATATTTTCAATGAAATTTTCGTTGTCTTATTTGCTAGAATTAGCTAAGGTGAGATTGTTGAAGAACTTGATCTCATGCAAACCACTAAAGCTAATTCTTGTTTTTTTCTTTTGCGCTTTTATCCAGGACATTTTATTTCCTTACATCAAAGAAAATGTTAAAGAGTATCTGCAGACACATTGGGAAGAAGAGGAGTGCCAGCAAGATGTCAATCTTTTGAGGAAACAGGTTGGGATATTTCTATTCCATTGCTTCTACATTCCCAAGGGTGTTAGAACTGAGGATGCCTAAAGACTTAGAATGTTCTCTGAGCATATTTTAAAATAAGCGCTCTGGATTCACAGGGCACGGATGTTGTAGTGACTTGCCTGCTTAGGAGTTCACAGTACATAATTAAAAGGCCAGAAATAATGACATAAATGGCAGTTTGTTGTCTCTACAATTGCCTCTTTCTGGAGCTATTTCAGTTGCATAAAATATCATGTATTTATAAAACTAAGTCATTTGTGGCTGGAATGCAAGAGGGTCTTGTGCCATCTCATCACATTTTTCATTAATGTCTCCAAGTGATAACACCTCATTTCCTCATTCTCCACTCTCTCCTCCTCATGGCGTGAGCACCTGCTGCCCCTTCACAGAGTCCCTGGACCCTCACACACCTCTCTCCCCAGCTCACATTCAGCCCACCCTTCATACCCGCCTTCGCCTTCGTTACATGTACTTTGTTCTGCTTTGATCCCTCCCCGGTTTTCAGTCTTTCTCCTTCCACACTGTGTGCTGTGGAACTCCCGATCTGTTGTTTTTCTTATTCAAATTGCTTCATTGGCAAAGGTCTTACATGCTGTGCAGAGCTAACTCTCTGGCTCTTTTTGAGTTAATTTTCTACATTGGACAATGTGGAAGGAAAGCTTTGTGTAAATTCTGTAATGTTAAGAGTTAGGATTGGAAAGAGAGTCATATCCTTTGAGGCGTGGGGCATTTGGGTTTGTTGAATTTTCTAGATAACTCACGGTTAGTCTGAAACACTCCCTTCTTTACCTTTTTTTGTTGTCTCAACGCCTGTTGTTGAAACATACATACATAGTCCCTCATTGTAGCATATAAATCATTGAGTCTTTAGGGATTGGACATATGCCTTGTCACAGGCTAACCAGCTTCTAAATAGCTATTAGGGTTTTGCAGGATGTGGGAGATTGCAGGAGACTGAATATAAACCAACCCCAGACATTGCTTCACTAGCTTCTTTTCATTGAATTCCAGGCATAAACTAATTTCACTGAGATTTTCTTTATTTCTTCCTCAGTTAGTTATAGTACAGAGAAAATGATCCGATTTAACTGAAGTCCTGGTTTGTTGATCCTAGTAAGTGAATCAACAAACCAGGTCTTATTATAACATTTTATCATTTTGTGCTATCTCTTTTCTCACACACAACATGCCTCTTGGTTTAAGTTTCAGCTTTAGTGATACAGGAAAGGTGTTGTAAATTTATTAATTATAATCCAGTTTTTTTTAGGAATCATTCATATCAGTCCCAAAGCGTAGGATACTTTAATTTTTAACAGGGCTCGATGCTAATGGTAGTTGGAGAAAGTTGGTCTGCTAGTTTTCAGGTATCATTTAAAGGATCTTTTTAAAAATGAGTAAGAAACAAATTTTGTGTTGTTTCTGATTTAAAGGCTGAAGAGGACTCCCACCTGGATGGGGCTGTTCCGATCCCAGCAGCATCCGGGAATGGGGCAGATGACCCGCAGCGGGTGATCCAGGCCGTGGTGGATAACGTGTGCTGGCAGATGTCTCTGGACCGGAAGACCACGGCGCTGAAACAGCTGCAGGGCCACATGTGGAGGGCGGCATTCAAAGCTGGGAGCATGAAAGCAGAGTATGTAGCTCCTCAAGTGACTCTAAACACTTCACTAGCCACCAAAGCAAATACATTTTCCACTAGTCCTCTCTCTCCAGTGTAAGTTGCGTGATTTGCAAAGTAGATAAGATCAACATTCTTTTTATTCCAACAAGGGAGTGTTTTATTTTGTTTTGTTTTTTCAAAGCTGGGATAAAGCATTTCATCCAGATAAATCCCCCAGGCCCGTGTCTGGCTTTGTGTGATGGTTGGAGACTTTTAACCCAAGTCTAAAACAGCTTCCTAGATGTAAATCAACTATACTCCAATTAAAAAACAAACAAAAAAAAAACCCCACACACAAAACAACCAGCTTCTTAGAAAATGGCGACTTCCTTGAACTAAGTCATGTCTGATCCTTGGCGTATGAGTGACAGCACGGTTGGGCTGCTTCCCAGGATTGTTAGTTAGATTACCTGCTTTCTGCTCTGTTAGAGAAGTAAGAATGCTATAAAATTATGCACCCCGTCACCGTGGGGTTACTCAGTGTCAGCAGTGCCACTCTGTTCTGTGCTCTTACAGCAACTTCCAGACCTCGGAGTCTTGATTGTGGGCTTCCTAAGAGCACTCCTGCCGAAGGAGACTCGTGAGTCCCATATTGCTATATTAAGAAATCTTAATAAGTTGCTGCCACTAAGGATTTCAGGGCATTGCCTGATGTAAACCCTAAGATCCAAGACTGTTACTAGCTGCCTATATTTCTTTTGTTTTTCTGTCAACCGAGATGCCATTCCTTTATGTACTTTACAAGGGGCTTCCACCTTTTAAGGATGCTTTAGAATTTCAGGATAAGCCAGTGATGTGGAAATAAATATCAGTTAGTTCACTTGGTAAAACACTCAAAGTACTGGAGTCAGGAGATGGTGCTCACAGGAGTTAGCCCATCCTTCTCCTGGTCTTAGTTCCTTAATTATAAAACCAAGGACTTGAAATAAATCATCTTTGACTTCTCAGCCCTGCTTTGGAGCAATAACAATCTGCAAATTCAACATAGACTAATCCTGTCTCTGAGTGCAAAGTAACATACAAAGTAACTCACAGTTACTGCTGGTTTTGAACTAGTAGCTAATCCCTTTTCTTCAATTTGTTCAATATTGTTTCATCCAGTAGAAGACTTCTCTGACATTTTCCAGTTAATCTTTTATAGATGACTGGTTCCACATCCCAAGTTTCTTGTACTTCTCTTTTCACCCATCTCCTGTGATGTTGTCCACTGTAGAACTGGTGAACAAGACTGTCGAGAATCATTTCTGATTAGCTAATGTGAAATGGCACATGTCTGTTAACTGATTTGTTACATAATTTTTTTCTGTATAGTAAAACCTAAGGTTTTCTTAGTTCTCAAGAAATGTAGTTCTGTTTTCTAGCTAATCAAAGATTTGAGCCTCCAAACATTTTTTTAATTGTTTGGGTGTAGATCTTTCTAAAAGCATTTCCATGCTTTCTTAAGTCACACTGGACATAATTGAACCTTTTCTCATCATGAATTATATCAAAGGCACACAACAGTACACTAGTATTGTTGTTTGCTTTTTTGAATTTCTTGGGAATTCAAAAAATCCCTTTCTCAGGGAACTGTGTTCAATATCTTGTGATAAACTATAATGGAAAAGAATCTGAAAAAGAATATATATATATATATATATATGACTGAATCACTTTCCTGTACACCAGAAACTAACACAACATTGTAAATCAACTATACTTCAATTGAAAAAAAAAATCCCTTTCTTATTTTATCTCTTTATCTGTAATCACTTTTTACTGTCCTTAGTGTGGCTGTCTGTCAAAAACTCTTCTTCCCTCGACCTAAATTACTGCTGCTAATCTACTGTGACCCTGGAACTCTGGGGACACGCTCATTAGATCTGCAGGAGTTCACAGTCTCATGGAGGTGCTTTTCCTGGCGACCATTTGGACACAAATAGAGAAACTTGTGGCAGCTATCTGACTGGTTTTCACTTGGCTGGGTAACGTGTTCCTTCATTTCAACTTGGTGGTCTTCCCTCTAGGTTCTTTGAAGATGTGGTTCCAGCAGTCAGGAAATGGAGAGAGGCTGGAATGAAGGTGTATATCTATTCTTCAGGGAGTGTAGAGGCACAGAAACTGTTATTTGGGCATTCTACAGAGGGAGATATTCATGAGGTAGGTTACCAGATTACTTTGTTTTTTTGACACCATCAAAGCATTAAACAGTGAATGTGAGTGCTACAGTTATAAGCTAAGCAGCATTCAGATAATTGCATTTACATATGCTATGCAGGTTGTAAAAAAGAAGTGGAAAAACTGGGGAATACATTGTGGAAGGGTGAAATGTAGCTGTGGTACCAATCTTTGCATCAGAGGTTCTTAAACTTTGCTGTGCATAAGGATCACCTGGGGCGTTTGTTAAAAATGTAGATCCCTGGGCCCTGTTTCCTGGCAAATCTATATCAGCAGGTCTGGGCTACAGTTGGGAATCTGCATTTTCAAATATCTACCCTAAGTGATTCTGATGACAGTAGTATTAGAACCATATATATATCTCTCACAGGTAAATAAGACCTAAGCTAGCTTGTAAATCAGCTATCTTGTCAGTATTAGAAAATCATCAACCCAAAGGAAAGGAAACTAATGGCTTCTTTTGGTTGTTTAAAGTATCAGGTAAGATGTGAAAGAGTGGCACATGCCACTATCCCTCACAAAAGGGCACACGGACTTCTTGAATGCAGGAGAGTACATGGTGGATTCATTTGTTTCTGGTACTTTGGAGAGAGACAGATTTTATTTTAGCAGAATCAGCATTCTTCTGTAAGAGAACTGGGCATGTTATTACACGGTGATTACTTAAGGCCTCCTATTAACAGTCCTTGTACCTGAGAAAAGTCCTGCTAGCTTTTCTGTCCCACAGTCCCTACGTCCCCTGGAAGACAGGGTAGTCATTGGAAAAAGGGACTACATTTAGGACTTTAAAAAGAAATGCTGACTAACTGAATACAGGCTGAAATTAGTGATACACATAGTTTACTCAGCCAACTATTTTTTTAAAATAAATATTTATTGACCCTCTACCATGTGCAGAGAACACTTTGACTTTGGAGATTGTCGTAGTCTCATTTTTACTTTCCTGCTTTTCATCTTAGTTCTAAGTCAAATATTAAATCAGTAGTAAAACCCTTTAATTGCTTGTTAACTATTCTCCTCTGAATACAGATATAAGCTTCTTTTCCACTCTCTCTGATGAAATAGACAATAAGGTGATAGTAGACAGGACACAGTAATTACCCTACGAGTTCAGTAATAAAACTTTATCCTACACTTGCTTAGTGTGAGGCAGACTTGAGAGAGAAAGAAAATATGCAAAACAATTCTTAACTTTAAAAATCACAATATTAATATTACCTTAATTTATCTTTGTTAGGCTTATTTTTAGTTTGTGAAAAGTTCTGAAAATATTCAAAAGATCACATCGTAATAGCTGATCCTAAATGTGAACTTATTTTAATGACTGTTGGTTAAATTAGTAAGTTATGTATTTGACCCCAGTTATTTCTAAGATGTCAAGGGTATATACGAGCTCTTGGGTAGAATTTTAAAATGTTTTAATTAGAAAATGAAGGTTTCTTGAAAGTAAAGTAATAGCTTACTAATTAGGCAGGTTAGAGAAATCTGGTCATTCTGGGATCAAAAGGACAAAGTTGAGAACCTTTCATCGGGTGAAACCCAGTCTAATAAGTAGTTTGAGTGAATATAGTGTTTTAAGGACAGGGAGTAGGGCATATATATTTTAAAAGATTTTGGATATAAAATTAATGCTAATGAAAGAAAACCAAGATTATAAAATGATCTTATATACATTGCATTGGTAGTTTTCTTTTTCCAAATGTTTATTTCTATAAAACCTTGGTTTATATTTACTTTTTGTAGCTTCCATAAAGTCCTCTATGAAGTAGACTCACAGGGAATATTTGTTGAGTGGATGAAGTCGCTATGATTGTCGAGTAGTTCAGAGAAAAGGGATGGGAGACAGAGGGGCTGGGTTACATGTGTGTTTGTAGCATCGTTCTTTCCCCTTCTCTGTGTCCAGCTTGTGGACGGTCACTTTGATACCAAGATTGGACACAAAGTGGAGAGTGAGAGTTATCGAAAGATCGCCAGCAGCATTGGGTGCTCCACCAACAACATCTTGTTTCTGACGGACGTTACCCGAGGTGAGTAATCTGACTTCTTGCACTGTACACTCCAGGGTGGGAGCCGAGCCTGGCACTGCAAACGCTTTGCCTCCGTAAAGAAAGTTTATGTGGGTAGCCCTGGAAAATGAAGCAGGTTTATAAAAGGAAACAGTGGACCAGCCAACCCACCTTCCTCTCCATCTACCCATCCTTGGGGGAAGTGGCACTGGAAAGATGAATTCTTCTCCTTTTAACATGAAATGGGGAAACAACAGAGGCAGCCAGCCGTAAGGGTGGGAAGGAGCATGCAGCCAGGGGTAAGAGGGTAGGGGCGTGGCTTGTCCAGGACAGTCAAGTCACAGTGGACCTGCATCAAATGTACTTAACAGCAGTGAGATCAGCTCTACACCCTCGGCAAAAAAAAGTGAGAGAGAGAGAGAGAGAGAGAGAAGTCTGCAGTTGGAGCGATTTTGCCTCATTGTCCTGCTGACTGATGCGCGCTGCCCCTCGGCGAGGAGGAGCCTCATTTCTCCCTTCCCTCAGATGGCCTCAGTCCCCAGGCGCCCCTCGTGTTGTGAACCTCAGCCTCACTGCACACGGATCTCATGTTTAAAGATCGGCGTCTTTTTTACCCAGCATGGCCCTCTTTATATTATATACAGTGCATTAGCCCATGCATTATCACTGTAAGGGGTGAATGTATGAAACAGCACATACTCTACTTTATTGGCAATTTAAGTGATTTCGAGAGCAGTTTTGACCAAACGTAAAGCATACGCTCAAGCATCTACCTGTGTGAGAATATGAGTCCTCCAGAGAATTACAGAAGGAACCGGTAGTGAAGAAGGAAGCAAGCAGCAGCAGGCGAAGAGGTCGGGGGGTGCTGGGGGAGGTGGGTGGTCTCTGCCTCTGGCTGGCGAGGCTTTCCCACACTCCCCCAGCTGGCTGCAGCCTTTGATCTTGTGGTCATTTTCCTTAGAGTCTGTGCATCTCTCCGGGTCCTACTTTGGTGTATTTGTTTTTTTTTTTTTTTTAATAAATTTATAAATTTATTATTTATTTATTATTTTTAGCTGTGTTGGGTCTTCGTTTCTGTGCAAGGGCTTTCTTTAGTTGCGGCGAGCGGGGGCCACTCTTCATCGCGGTGCGCGGGCCTCTCACTGTCGCGGCCTCTCTTATTGCGGAGCACAGGCTCCAGATGCGCAGGCTCAGTAGTTGTGGCTCACGGGCCTAGTTGCTCCGCGGCATGTGGGATCTTCCCAGACCAGGGCTCGAACCCGTGTCCCCTGCATTGGCAGGCAGATTCTCAACCACTGCGCCACCAGGGAAGCCCATACTTTGGTGTATTTGTAATTGCACTTGTGTTGGAGGATAGTTTTACTTTTTTGTGTTTCTTCCACTCATCTTGGATCGTAAGTTTTACCCTTCGTTTACCCATAGAACAGGGCTCTGTGTACTGTGCAGCCGCTCTGATACACTACATCTATTTCACCAGGCTCAAGAAGGGAATTAGGGAAAAGGGGCGGAGGGCAGGGGCGCTCTCCTATCTCGTGGCTCCGAGGGACCCCTGGGCCCCCGTGGAAGCAGCTTCGGCAGTCTGTAGTTGACATTCCTCCCTCCAGCCCTTCTGTTCGTTGTCGCAGAACTAGAGTCACCCCCGCTCACTGGGACTTTTCAGAGATGTCGCCCAAAGGCAAACCCAGGCTGCTGGCAAAGGCATCTTATCTGTGCTAGCGTGTGTGAGTATATTCTTTGTCTGCTGCTTTGGTTTATCATGTTAGGTACGATCTGTAGGCATATAAGCAAATATATACTAATTTGTGAAGCAGTTTAAAAAAAAAATCTTAACCAGCATAGGCCATCTAATGCCTTCAAGAAGTCATAATGTGTTTTCCAGAGAAAGAGTGGTAGACAGGCTTAATTTTACCTGACGTACAGTTGACATTCAGTAACCGCCAATATCTTTGTTAAATTTCAATCCTCGGTGAATCTAGACTGGAATTTTGATCTAGGGAGATGGTAGCAAATCACAGCCGTTTGTTGTTTTGAGTTTTGAAAGCTCAGTAGATTTAGCGGGGACCTGCCCCTGCTGCACGTCCTGGTTTGGGTCAGCCTCAAAGTGCAAGGGTTCTACAAACTGTCATCTTATTTTTCTGCATCCTGGAAAGCTTTGCATTTGCGTGGCTAACTGCACTGAAGGTGAGAGACAGACGCGTGGACACACAGCTTCAAGGTTCACTGTGTAACCAGCTGGCCAGGCTACACCTATGTACCAGAAGCCATTTCACCTGGCCTCTGCTTTGAACTGTCAGCATACTGTAAATATTTGCCTGTCATATTTCTGTGTATAAACCATTTACTGATTCAAAGCTACATTTTACCCTCTTCCTCGAATGGCTTTTTGGGGCTTTGAGTGGTGGGCTGGGGAGGTCGCTTTGCTATCTGTGTAGATAAAGGTGTGAGGAATGATAATTTGAAGACCTTTTGCTTTGTTTTGCTCCTTATGCAAAGGAAATAGGCCTCTTTCTGGTGAGTTTAGCTGGTTTAACCTGTGAATTGCTTTTCTTTAATCATTCACATAAACAGGACTGTTGGAGATGAAAATCCATGGTTTGCCCTATATTTAACTCCGCTAACATTTTTTTTTAATAAATTTATTTATTTATTTATTTAATTTATTTTTGGCTGTGTTGGGTCTTCGTTTCTGTGCGAGGGCTTTCTCTAGTTGCGGCGAGCGGGGGCTACTCTACTCTTCATCGCAGTGCGCGGGCCTCTCACTGTCGTGGCCTCTCTTGTTGCGGAGCACAGGCTCCAGACGCGCAGGCTCAGTAGTTGTGGCGCACGGGCCTAGTTGCTCCACGGCATGTGGGATCTTCCCAGACCAGGGCTCGAACCCGTGTCCCCTACATCGGCAGGCAGATTCTCAACCACTGCGCCACCAGGGAAGCCCCTCCGCTAGCATTTTGAACGGTGAGTGTCTGCAGGCTTAGAATTAGAGATCTGCTTTGTGGCCGGAGCTCCCCACAAAGTCAGCCTGTCCCAAGCATTCTGGAATTGAATGCATGATTCAGCCTGTGATCCCTAGACCCTCACCTTATTCTCTGCTTTTTGGTTACCGCTAATAATTGTAACCCCTGCCCGAAGACCACTTACAGTTTCTTCGTATTCTTGTCTTTAGCCACATTTTTTTTCTAGTTGCCATCATAGTACATCTATAATTTCAAGTCTTTCTCTTTTCACTTAAGCCATATCCTTAGGTTGCAGTCCTAGAAATTATTCCTATTCTCTTTAGAGACTAGAGGTAATCTCCAAGTTGTCTCTCCCTTGAGTCCTCTGCAAGGAGGTTTTATTCCTGCCCCTCATCTTCTGCCAGCCCCACTCCTGCTTGGGCAGTAGGACCAGACCTGGGCTCACCTGTAGCTGGGACAGGGCCAGGCACCTGGCTGCCTGCCTTGCTCTTTTCTATTGTCTCTGATCCTGTGTTTTAGTAGCACGTGTCCAGACTTCCATTGCCAAGGCAGAGTGGAAGACTAAGTTGATATCCCAAATAATACTCAAATATAAAAGAGAGAACTGAAAGACTTTTTCCCTTTGGAGGAAAAGAAAAAAGAGGTCCAGGGTTTGAAGTCAACAAGTATTATTAGATAAGTGTCTCAATAATACATGAAAAGAGCAAATAGATGCTTAAGGACAAAAACTTGCCCCGTGATGATCTTGGTAAGAGGCTGAATGTGGAACGGTCCCTAACTAGTAAGTCCCACGTGGATCGTGATGACTCAACTTGGTTGAGATCCTGGGTTCCTGGTCCAGAGGACTGTGCTTGAGGCAGCCAGGCCGGGAACTTGGGGTGTGTGGAAGGCAATGCCTTTGCTGCTGGAGTGAATGGCATCTGCAGAATTTGCCTGAGGAGGGGATTGTGGAGCACTGTTTTTGCTCTGGGAGGTGACAGTCCTTTCATAGGAGGTGGGTAGGTGGAAGAGACAGCTCTGCCCCATTTACTCTTTCTCAGTACTGCTGCCCTTTAATTAATGCATTCCGTTGCTCTGGCTGTTTTCCATAGGTTGAGAAACTACTGGGGTTTCTTATTACACCAGGTCTGAATTGCAAAGAATGTGTTTCAGATTCTTCCCCAGTTTTGCTCTATCTGCCCAAATATGCCCCACTTCTATGACCACAGACCTGTGTCCTGTGTCCATTCTCCTACTGTTTGCACATGTACTTTATGTCTGCCTACAGTTCCTCCTCTCTTGCCAGTTTTCCTTCCTTGAAATTTCTGGTCAAAACTTACTGTCTGTGCAGAGGAGTCATTTGTTAAGTTGCAGGTCCTAATTCAGTAGTTGCACATTGGGGAACCTGACATTCTGTATTTGTAACAAGCTTCCACGTGATTTCCACACTGCTGGTCCAGGGACTACACTCAGAGCAGCAATGCTCTAGAGCAGGAGTTGACAAAATTGTTCGGTAAAGCAGGGGTCCCCAACCCCCTGTTAGGAGGCGGGCCGCACAGCAGGAGGCGAGCGGTGGGCGAGAGAGTGAAGCGTCATCTACCGCCCCCCATCACTCCCATTACCGCCTGAACCGTCCCCCCGCCACTACCCTGGTCCGTGGAAAAATTGTCGTCCATGAAATCAGTCCCTGGTGCCAAAAAGGTTGGGGACCACTGCTGTAAAGGGCCAGATAGTAACTGTTCAACTCTGGTCCTTGTAATGCAAAAGCAGCCACAGATAGTACATAAGTGAGTGTGTGTGACTGTGTTCCAATAAGACCATGTTTACAAAAACAGGCGGTGGGCCATAATTTGCTGACCCTCGTTCTAGAGCACAGACCACAGAGTCTGACACACGATTTCAAAT
The DNA here is from genome assembly GCF_009873245.2 of Balaenoptera musculus. Taxonomy (NCBI): domain Eukaryota; kingdom Metazoa; phylum Chordata; class Mammalia; order Artiodactyla; family Balaenopteridae; genus Balaenoptera; species Balaenoptera musculus. The sequence continues at coordinate 42,657,513 of NC_045789.1, read as the reverse complement.
TTCAGCTCTACCACTTGCTAGCTCTCAGTTTCTGTGTCTGTAGAATGGAGATAGTAATACTAACAACCTCAGGGTTGTTGTGAAGATTTAGATGGGAATGGAAGTTCCAGGAAAGCAGGAACTTTGTTTTGTTCACATATCTCTGGTCCTAGAATAGTACCTGGCACATAGTAGGTGCTAAATTAATACAAGGTATTAGCTATTATCTTTCAGATGGACACAAAATGAGGAGGGGTACGTAACCCAAGACATGTTAGAGATATCCCCTCAGATACATAGCTTACTTAGTTTCATTTGACTAGTCCTGTTTTTACTTCCATGCAATCACTGATCTTAAAACACTCTTAGTCCAATGAGGAGAGAGACAACAGGTAATAACGTGTCAAATCATGTTGTCTTGATAGGACTAAATACAGGGTGTTAGTGGAGCACATAGGATGCTCTAAGACAGCTGGTAGTAGCTCTAGAAGATAGAATATTTGAGCTGAATTTTGAAGAGTAGGAATTTGCCAGGCAAAAAAGATGGGCAGTCTAGCCAAGGGTTGTGACATGTTTGGGCTCCAGGTGTGAGAGTAGGTATTTCAGCCTGGTTAGATCCTGGGATTCCATTTGCCCCATATCTACTTAGTTGGTATTATTCCTGACAGCCTGTCGTTTGGGAAACAGCTCAGTTCTCTGTAGGACTGATGGGCGGGAATGGGGGAAAGCTGTGGACACGGCTCTGTCTTTGTGCATTCGTAAGTACTTAATAAAGCTTAGAAGTCCAGGACACACTGTCCTCCTAGTCTGTCAGTACAGTTAGTTACGCATCTGAAAAAAATTTTTATGGAAAAATTAAAAATTATATAAAAGAATAATAAGTCCACCCCCTGTGCTTGTCTTTTAGCTTCCACAGTTATCAAATCTGGACCAGACTTATTTCTTACATTCCCACATCCCTCTGATTATTTTGAAGCAAATCCCAAACATCATGTTCTGCCATTTCTGACACATATTTGCATTTTCGCAGAGGCCAGCGCTGCTGAGGAAGCTGATGTGCACGTAGCTGTGGTGGTGAGACCTGGCAATGCGGGGTTAACAGATGATGAGAAGACTTACTTCAGCCTCATCACGTCCTTCAGTGAACTGTACCTGCCTTCCTCAGCCTAGAGGAGGAGTTCCAAGGAAGACCAAACTGTCTTCACAGAGTTGTCCCCTGTAGTCTAGTTTTATTCTAATGGTAAAAGTAACTTCTTACTTAAAAAATACATATATACACATACATAAGGTATGTAAGTGTGTGTATGTTCAAATTACCTTTCACAAGCACGTAAGTGGGGAAAAGAATCTCAGTTCAGTGAAAAGGAAACTTATTTAAAGATGATGCTTTATATGTAGAAATTGTTTGAAACCACAGCTCTATAACCATTATTGAGGGCGAAATATAGTTGATAGAAGAAATTACTACTATACAGGTCAAATGTGTTATGTTTATCAAGTCATGTACCAAAATAGAAAGGTAGGTGTGAGAAGTTACTCAGAAGCCTGGTTATTTTAAAAACTAGAAGTATTTCAAAGACATTCCTAGTAATAATCTACTCCCCTTTTAAATTGTGAGTTAGAAGATTACAGCAACTGAATTTCAAGCTATTAACCTCCCTATTTACAAATGACAAAGCTATTTGTTCCTGCTCCGAAAGAGAGCAAAGTTGGGAAAGGAAACTCATTTGAGTCTTGATTAATCATATATCTGTTACTTAAGAAACTTGCTAATCATTGTGGTACCCGCAGCAAGCAGTTGCCTTACCAGTGAAAAAGATGCACTAATGTAACAGCTAAAATAGAAGTGTGCTTCCTAATGTTTAACAAAACAGTCCTAATCCTGACAGTTATCATAGATTTCAGAGTTAACCTTGCTAACTACTTCTTAGCACAGTTTGAGAACATACGTTAATTGCTGTTTACTATTAAAAAACAAAAGGTTTGCTGAAATTTGTCCATAAGACCTAGAAGAGCCCTAATATCTAATATTTTCTTCTGAAATGGATGTGAGAAATGTAAATTTTATAACAGCGTTATTTATCCTAGTTCAGCCTAATAGGATGTCATGTCAATTTCATGTGGTAATTAATAAAAACGTTTTCTTCTTTACTCAGTTGTTTTTTTAAAAAATAAATTTATTATATTTATTTATTTTTGGCTGCGTAGGGTCTTTTGCTGCACGCGGGCTTTCTCTAGTTGTGGCAAGCGGGGTCTACTCTTTGTTGTGGTGTGCAGGCTTCACATTGCGGTGGCCTCTTGTTGCGGCACGTGGGCTTCAGTAGTTGTGGCTCGCGGGCTCAGTAGTTGTGGCGCACGGGCTTAGTTGCTCTGCGGCATGTGGGATCTTCCCAGGCCAGGGATGGAACCTGTGTCCCCTGCCTTGGCAGGCGGATTCTTAACCACTGCTTCACCAGGGAAGTTCCTTCTCTCAGTTTTGTGTAGGTTTGCTTACTGCCATAAGCAGAAGAGAAACTGAAGAGAGATTGGACAAATAAGAATTTTAGTTTAGTTTTTTGCCTTAATCTTGTGTGTGTTTGTGATATGTGTGAATATGCATGTGTGTGTTTTAATGGAATGCCAGTAGAAAATCACTGACTATCATTTGAGTTATATATACATATATGGCTAACCTTAGTGGTTATTATTTCATTTGGATAGTAAACATTCAAGATATGAGTAGATTTCTTAGATTTTTGAGAATCTTATATTTGAGGTATATAAGATAATGCTTGAAGGAGGCAATTATTCTCCTAATTAATCAAGAAAAACTAATGAATCCTGGAGGAATAATTTTGGGGATGCTTTGAATAAGGAAAAGGAAGTAGCCTTGCAACTATGAGAGGACAGGGAATATAAAAGATTTTATGTTGACAGTTTTTATCTTCTAGTAGCTAATTAAGAAATCTAAGGACTATGAAGATACAGAAGAGTAGTGAAAGGGGAATGAATTTAAGTAAATCTTAGAAATGGGAGTAATTTGTAAGTGATGGGAAAGCCACAAATGGTAATTAAAGGATGAACTTCCTATAGTTTCTGAAAAAGTTTACGAGAAGGCGAAAGAAAAGGGGTCTCTTAATGATAGTAAATGAACAATTGGAAAATTAAGGAAGGAAAGAAAGAAAATTATGCACCGGGGACTAGACGAGAAAGGAATTAAAGGAAAAGGAGCATGCTCAGTATCTGGCCAGCAGAGAATTGAGCTGGAGAAGTATCTTAGTCCATCTAGGCTGCTGTAACAGAATTCCAGACACCGGGTGGCTTACAAACAACAAAACTTTATTTCTCACAGTCCTGGAGGCTGAGAAGTCCAAGATCAAGGTGCTGGCAGATTCAGTGTCTGGTGAGAGCCTGTTTCCTCACACATGGCTGTCTTTTTCACAGTAACCTCACATGGCAGAAGGGGTAAAGCAGCGTTCTTGGGCCTCTTTTATACGGACACTAATCCCATTCATGGCCCCCAAAAGGCCCCACCACCCATACATCACCTTGGGGGGACACTAACATTCAGTCTACAGCAAGAGACATTTACTATCCATGATAAAAAGGGTACCAGAAAAACTGTGTAGTTTATCCTGAGTAGCTGAAGATGGAAATAGATTAAAAAATTAAGGGAAAGTTGTAATATCAGATTCAGTTTCTCAGAGTGGGGTGTGAAGGAAGGGAAAAAAGAAGGTGAGTGGAATATTCCTGAGGTCTTAGGAAACGCATTCATAATTAACGTGATGGAAAAGGATCTTAGGAAGAACTTGAGTCATAAAGTAGGCTGGTCATGAGGAAGGGAAAAGTGCCTAGAGAGTGGGTAGTGAGCTAGGAGGTGAGTCCAGATCAAATCATGAGCCTTAGTAAGGGAAAGGGGAAAAAATTCCCACCTCTGCAATTTCCAGAAACAAAGTTACTAAATTTTCTCAGCATCTTGTCCGCAGAGAATGCAGGGGACAAAGGCCCCTTAAAGTTGTGGCTCTTTTTCTTCCTATTTGTTAATCCAGATCTGCCTTACTTGTGCTCTTTCCCTCAGGGGCACTGATTTCCAATGTTGTGTCAAAACCCAAGTTGGTTTCTTAGAAGAGAAGCCTCAGGCGTCTCTAATCTTATCAGCACTTCTGGGGTAGCAGGGCTTCCTGTTTGGCCTTCTGCAAGGCTGGCTTGTGTTGCTAAGCCTAACTGGTGTCCAGTTTATGGTGGCACAAGAAGTTGAGAGCCCAGCGTTTATCACCAAGACAGGTGCACAGCAGTCTTTGCCCAGCAGATGGTGCTGTTTCTCTAGAGACTAGCAAGTGTGAGGCCTCCCCAGACACAGCAGATGGGAGCTAGGAGGTAGCATTAAGAGAGGAAAATGAGTATATTTTTTCTTGAAAACCATAACATGGGGCTTCTCTGGTGGCGCAGTGGTTAAGAATCTTCCTGCCAATGCAGGGGACACGGGTTCGAGCCCTGCTCCAGGAAGATCCCACATGCCGCGGAACAACTAAGCCCGTGCGCCACAGCTACTGAGCCCCCATGCCACAACTACCGAAGCCTGCGTGCCTAGAGCCCGTGCTCCACAACAAGAGAAGCCACCGCAATGAGAAGCCCGTGCACCGCAACGAAGAGTAGCCCCACTCGCTGCAACTAGAGAAAGCCCGCATGCAGCAACAAAGACCCAATGCAGCCAAAAAAAAAAAACAAACCATAACATGATATTGCAAAAATCAGAGTAGTTTTGAAAAAATGGCAGTAATCCTGAATGAAATCTACCCACTAATATTACTCTTTCCCCCCCTTGTTCCCTAAGTCACATTTTAAAAAAATCAGTGATTTTTGGATAGCTGGTGTTTCCAGCTGCAGTGTTAAAATGGACTTGTTTTGGGGTTTAAAAAAAACCCCATTGGAGTACAAAGTTGAATGTAATGTGTGCCAAAAGAATTTGTAATTCCCAGCACCCAAGCCTAGATGGTAAACTGCTGTTATCCTCAACTTAATATTTAAGAATAATTTGTAGTTTTTGTTGAAACATTGGAGTAACTCTATCTAACAGAAGTAAAATTCACTCTGCTTGCAGATTTTACCTAAGATATTCATGCAAATATTTATTAAGCATCTACAGTATGCTATAAGGGGACAAAGTCCCTCCCTACTCTCATGGTACATCCATTTTTGGAGGGAGCAGTCAATAATAAACAGCAACAAAAAAATAGACACCAGTAAGTGCTCTGCAGAGAAACTAGGGTAGAGCGGCTTTTTACAAAGGGGGTGCCAAGAAGGTGACATCTAATCTGAACATGAAAGACTAGATATTTGAGAAACTAGAAGGAAGAGCATTCCATGAAGATGGAACAGCATGTAGTAAAGATCTAGGGCAAAGCTTGGCCTATTCCAGGAATTGAGAGAAGGCCAGTGGCTGGATGCCATCAGAGAGGTGGGCAGAGCCAGATCGCTAGGGCTTGGTACCGCAGTAAAGAGTTTGGGTTGTTTTCTAGGTGTGGTGGGAAGCCACTGGAGAATTTTAAACGGAAGATGGCGTGATGTGATTTACATTTTTCAGGGAATTCTCTGTTGGATGGAGAATGGATTGTAGGTGGGCAAGTGTGGATGCAGGAAAACCAGTTAGATATATCAGGGTTGAATGCCAAGGCAGAAACCGCTTTAGGTATTTTATTCAGAGAAGGATTTAAAACAAAGAGCGAGACATTTACAAAATCGATGGGAAGGACTGGAGTAGTAGTAGTGGGGGGGCTACTGCTGGACTACGGAGCTGAAGGGCTCCCACAGTAGTTGAATCCAGAGTTCAGGAATCCTGCCACCCCTGACACTGCTCCTCGTATCCACAAAGCTGGCCAGATACTGGAATACCAAGTTAACCCTTACAACTTCCTCCAAGCCCTGGTACTCTGTGACCTCGCTCTCCAACAGCAATACCAATAGGAAGATTGCCTCTGTCTTGCTTCTCTTTACAAATATTGTGCTAGTGCTTTTAACTGGCAGTATCTGATTCTAACCCAGAACTCTACATGTTAGGGTGTCTGGGACATGTTTTTAGGTTTATAACATCTCCAGTTCATGAATAAAATGGTGCTTCAGAGAGACAGTTTGCTACATCGAAGATAGAAGGCTATTGCAGTAATAAAGGTAAAGGATGGTGGTGGCTTGGCTTCGGGTGGCAGAAGTGGAAATATATGGAAGTGGACACATTCAGAGTATGTTTTAGAGGTGACAATGATAGCACTTGTTTATTGATTGGATTTGGTAGGATAACTTCTAGACTTTTAGCTTGAGCAGTTGGATAGGTGGTGCCACTGACATAGCACGTAAAGTGTGAAAGGCCAGTGTAAACGTGACCAACAAGCAGTTGAATTTAAGTCTAGAGCTGAGGGTCTTGCCCTGGCTGGAGATCAGATTTGTGAGGGAGATTCTATTAGAAGCCATGGGATGTGGGCACATAAGAAGATACTGTTGATAGAAAGCCTAGACAGAGCCCTTAGGCTCCAACGTTAGAGATCAAGCTAAGGAGAGAAGCCAGCAAAGGAGATGGAAAAGGATTGGGCCTAGAGGAGGGAAAATCAGGAGAGAAGCATGAGAGCCAAATGAAGAAGGGGTGCTCAAATGTGTCAAGTGCTGGTAAGAATTCAAGTCATTTGAGAATAGCAGTGGCCCTTGGATTGGACACATGCAGTCTCAGTGGAGTGGTGGGAACAAAAGTAAGATTAGTTTAAGTTGAGACAATATGAGGTCTAAGTAAAGATTTATCAATTTTGTGGATCTTTTCAAAGAAGCAACGTTTGGGTTTTTTGCTTCTCTATTTTACTTGTCTCTAATCTTCATTCTTTCCTTCCTTCAGCTTGTGTTGGTTTTAGTTTGCTCTTCTTTTTCTAGTTCCTTAAGGTTCTCTATTTTATTTGTCTCTAATCTTCATTATTTCCTTCCTTCTGCTTGTGTTGGGTTTAGTTTGCTCTTCTTTTTCTAGTTCCTTAAGGTGGGTGGTTAGGTTATTGCTTTGAGATCTTTCTTATTTTTTTAAATATGGTCATTTATAGCTGTGAATTTCCCTCTGAGTACTGCTTTCACTGCATCCTGTAGATTCTGGTATCTTGTGTTTTCATTTTCATTCATCTTGAAGTATTTTCTAGTTTCTTTGTGATTTCTTCTATGACCAATTGGTTGTTAAAGAGTGTGTTGTTGAGTTTCCACATATTTGTGAATTTTCTAAATTTCCTTCTGTTATTGGTTTCTAATTTCATTCCATTGTACTTGGAGAACATACTTTGTATGATTTTGATCTTTAACAATTTTTTGAGACCTGTTTTGTGGCCTAACATATGGTCTGTCCTGGAGAATGTCCTCCATGCCATGGAGAAGAACATTGTATTCTGTTGTTAGGTGGAGTGCTCTGTAGATGTTCACTAGGTGTAGTTGGTTTATAGTATTGAGTCTTCTGTCTAGTTGTTTTTTCCATTGTTAAATGTGGAGTACTGAATTCTCAATCTATTATTGTTGAACTGTTTCTCCCTTTAATTCTTGTCTGTTTTTGCTTCATTTACTTTGGTGCTTTGTTTTAGGTGTATATATGTCTATAATTGTCATATCTTCTTGATGGATTGGCCCTTTAACATTATCATGAATAAACTTTTTTGTGTCTTGTAACAGTTTCTGTCTTAAAAGTCTATTTTGCCTAATGTTAATATGACCACTCCAGCCCTGTTTTGGTTACTGTTTACATGGCGTATCGTTTTTTAATTTTTTTATTTTCAACCTATTTTTACCTTTAAATTGAAAATGTGTTTTATGGAGACAGTGTATAGCGGATTATGTTTTAAAAATCCATTCTGTCAGTCTCTGCCTTTTATTTATTATTATTATTATTTTTAAAATTATTTATTTATTTATTTATTTATTTATTTATTTATTTATTTATGGCTGTGTTGGGTCTTCGTTTCTGTGCGAGGGCTTTCTCTAGTTGCGGCAAGCGGGGGCCACTCTTCATCACGGTGCGCGGGCCTCTCACTATCATGGCTTCTCTTGTTGCGGAGCACAGGATCCAGACACGCAGGCTCAGTAGTTGTGGCTCACGGGCCTAGTTGCTCCACGGCATGTGGGCTCTTCCCAGACCAGGACTTGAACCCGTGTCCCCTGCATTGGTAGGCAGATTCTCAACCACTGCACCACCAGGGAAGCCCCTCTGCCTTTTTAAATTTATTTTATTTATTTTTATTTGTGGCTGCGTGTGTCTTCGTTGCTGCGCGCAGGCTTTCTCTAGTTGTGGCGAGCGGGGGCTACTCTTTGTTGCGGTGCACGGGTTTCTCATTGTGGTGCCTTCTCTTGTTGCGGAGCACAGGCTCTAGGCGCGTGGGCTTCAGTAGTTGTGGTGCGTGGGCTGAGTAGTTGCGGTGCACGGGCTCAGTAACTGTGGCTCGCGGGCTCTAGAGCGCAGGCTCAGTAGTTGTGGCACACGGGCTTAGTTGCTCCGCGGCATGTGGGATCTTCCCGGACCAGGGTTAGAATCCGTGTCCCCTGCATTGGCAGGCGGCTTCTTAACCACTGCGCCACCGGGGAAGTCCCCCCTCTGCCTTTTAATTGAAGATTAATCCACCACATTTCACGTAATTACTGATAAGGACCCACTTCTGTCATTTTGCTATTGGGTACAAACTTGTAACTAGAAGATGAATAAGTTCTGGAGATCTAATGCACAACATTGTGATTATAGTCAACAATACAGCATTATATACTTCAAAATTGATTTCTATATTTCTTATATCTTTTTTGTTCCTCAGTCTTCCATTACTGACTTCTTTTGTGTTAAAGAGGTATTTTCTAGTACGCCGTTTTAGTTTGCTTGTTGTTTCTTTTACACTATATTCTTGAGTTATTTTCCTAGTGGTTTCTCTGGGGGTTATAATTAACATCTTAGTTTATACCAATCCAGTTTTAATTATTACTACCTTAATTTTAATAGGATATAAAACTTGGCTCATATGTAACTCCATCCCCCCCCACACTTATGTTGTTGTCACAAATTACATCTTTATTGTGTGCCTATCAACATAGATTTATAATTATTTCTTTATGCAGTTGTCTTCTAAACCAGATAGGAGAAAAAAAAGGAGTGACAAACAACAAACATATTTATATTTTCTTTCAATATTTACCTGTTGTATTAGTTTCCTAGGGCTGCAAAGTACCACAAATTGGGTGGCTTAAAGCAATAGAAATTTGTTCTCTCGCAGTTCTGAATGCCAAAAATCTGAAATGAAGGTGTCAGCAGAGGTGGTTCCTTCTGGAAGCACTGAAGGAGAATCTGTCCCTTGCCTCCTAGCTTCTCATGACAGCTGACAACCCTTAGCAGTGCTTGGCGTGCAGATGTATTACTCTAATCTCCATCTCCATCTCACATGGCATTCTCCCTGTGTGTCTGTGTCTTCACATGCTGTCTTACAAGCACACCAGTAGTATTGGATTAGGGGCCTACCTTACTCCAGCATGACCTCATCTTAACCAACTGCATCTGCAACAATTCTATTCCCAGATAAGGTCACATTCTGAGCTATTGGAGATTAGGACTTCAACAAATCTTTTTGGGGAGACACAATTCAACCCGTAACACCAGGAATATGTCAGAGCTTTTCAAAGCCCTTATTTGCCGAAGCATCTCATTCTCCACTCTTTCCTCTCAAGCTTTTTGGTTAGTCTGTCGTTTGTCCCATTTGTTATCCAGTGCTCCCGGTAGCTGTGACTAATACACTGCCTTTAAACGTTTTTTGACAAATGCCCCTGGGCAGCTGCCTCAACACTGGCAGAATTCTTAGTTCGGCAAGATAAAAGTAAACGCTTTGAGCCAGTCCTCCAAGGAGCCGCCAGGCAGGTGGTTATGGACTGAATTGTGTTTCTAGGCCTCGCCCCCCAACCCCGGCCCCTCTCAGATTCATATGTTGAACTCCTGACCTCCAGTGTGACTCTATTTGGAGATAGGACCTTCAGGAGATAGTTAAGGTTAAAGCAAGTCATCAGGGTGGGGCCCTAATCCGATGGGATTGAGGTCCTCACAGGAGGAGGAAGAGACACCAGAGAGCCCTCACCAAAAACTGAATCGGCCAGAACCTTGATCTTGGACTTCCCAGCCTCCAGGACTGTGAGAAAGTAAACTTCTGCTGTTTCAAACAACCAGCCTGTGGTATTTTGTGACTGCAGCTTGAGCTAATACACAGCTCAAAACAAACAACCACAGTTCTTGGCAAATGAGGCCCATTGTTCTGCTCCCTCTGGTGCTCTTGCCCGTTCCAGAAATACAGGCTGTTATTGTCTAGGCTACCCCTGAGCTGGGGAGCAGGGATGGGACCAGGATGAGTTAAAACACCACCAAGCTCTATGTCTTTACCGAGATTCAGCTGTTTTTGCCTTGATTAAGCATTCCCCCGGGGCTGCTGTAAGCTTTTATTTATTTTCCAGAATTTTGAAAAAGTTGATTCTGACAGTTTTTGCCAGTCTCTTTGTTGCTTTTTTTGGAGGGAAGGACTTTTGATGTTCCTTATTCCTCCACTTTCACTGATGTCACCCCACGTGCTCTTTTAACATTGTGACACTGACACTCCTCCCACTAAGAGGTGGGGGCCTTTGTTCCCGTCCCTTGAATCTAGGTGGGAGCTTATGACTGCTCCAACCAAAAGAGGCCCACAGAAGTGATGCTCTGTGACTTTTCAGGGTAGGTTATGAAAAGGATACAGCTTCTATATCCTTTTTTTCAGGAGCTAGGCCTCGGACACTTGCCCTGGGGAAGCCAGCTACCATGCTGTGAGGGCCCAAATTAGCCCATGTGGAGAGACCAGGTGGAGAGGCCCCTGGGGAGAGGAAAGGAGGCCCCAAGCTGACGCCAGCCTCCATCTGCAGACATGTGAATAAACTAGCCTTCAGATGCTTCCAGCCTCCAGCCTTCAAGTCTTCCAGCTGAGACCTCAGACATCGTGGAGCAGAAATAAGTTGTCCCTGCTGTGCCCTGTCTGAATTCCTGACTCACAGAATCTGTGAGCATATTGCATAGTTGTTTTTATGCTGCTATATTTTGTGGTAATTTGCTAGGCAGCCACAGTAACTGGAAAGTCACCAAGTGTGTCATATGGTACCAAGCAGTGGACAGACTTCTCATCCCTTTCAGCACAGATGGATTTAAAGGGCCCGTGCTGGAGAGTGCAAGTGAGGAGCATCAAGATTGTCTCATGTGCTCCCTTTTCCTCCCTCCAAACAGTGGCTTCTCTTGTCTTCCTAGATTTTGTGAGTGTCTCCACCTTCCCAATCATCCAGGCTTGAAACCTCAGAATGTCTGTGCTTTTTCCTTCCCCTTCACCCTCCTCACGTGGGTAGCAAGTGACACCCACTGTCTTTTTCACAGCCTCACAAATTTGTTCTTTACTTCCCATTCCTAACAGCCTGTACTTGAAATTCTAGGAGTTCATTATTACTTACAGAATACAATGCAGTGGGGTAGAAAAAGACTGCCAGTAATAATAGGCATTATGCTCTCAGGTTTCATACTAGCAAAAGGAAGCATTTAAAGCTTTCCAAGGGCAAGAAATGATAATGCTTATAGATATGAGATGGAAGTCTGCTGTATTTTGAGAAGGCGCCTCCAGGGCCATTCAAGAAGCAAATCACTGGGTAGTCTCTGGAGTACTTCTTTATTTTTTATTTTTTATTTTTTGTTGTTTTTTTAAAAAAATTTATTTTAATTTTTTTTGGCCGCACTGCACGGCTTGTGGGATTTTAGCTTCCCGACCAGGGATCGAACCCTGACCCCCTGCACTGGAAGCGCGGTGTCCTAACCACTGGACCGCCAGGGAATTCCCTGGAGTGCTTCTAATCCTTGGATCCACTTTGTTCCTGTGTTTAGTCAAAGCTCTTTTGCTCCAGCCCCTCTGAACGATCCTGGGCTACAAATCTAAACTTCGTTTACAAAAATCTAGAGGTGTTAGATGTTATTCCAATATTGACTGTTAAATAAATCCCTTAGTTCTACTTTCTACAAAAATATTCATTCAATAACTTACACCATTTTCTTTATCCTAATCCAAACAGTATTTGTAAGGAGAGTTTTTGACGAGTTAAATTTAAAAAATCTGAGTATGACCTGCAGAGTCATCTCAGCTTCCTGTCTTAAAACTATAAAATAGATGCAATTTTCCTCAGGTGAGGACCCAGTTATCCAAAAATAATGATTTTATTTTTGAAGCTCCATGAGAGAAAATCAGTTACTGACACAGAGTTTGCATAAGGATTATTTCAGGTCCTATTTAGAACTTGGGTATTTAACGTGTACTAGTTGCTGCAGACATCATAAGAAAAAACCCTTTTTATAATCTAGAATTTCCTCTTTAAGACCCAGAAAGCTGTTTGCTATGAGAAGCAGGGGGACAGTTGCATCCTCTGAAATCTGACCCTGTCAACCATTGTTTCCTAAGTGCCTTGAACACTGAGCAGCTCATATTTAAGAGACTAAATTTTAAAAAAGAAAAGAAAAGAAAAAGAAAAAGAGGGGGATAGTAGCTACCAGTCATTCATTTATTTTAAAAAATATTTACCAAAGTCAGAAAGAGAAAAATACTGTATGCTAACACATATATATGGAATCTAAAAAAAAAAAAAAAAAAAAAATGGTTCTGAAGAACCTAGGGGCAGGACAGGAATAAAGATGCAGATGTAGAGAATGGACTTGGACTTGAGGACACGGGGAGGGGAAAGGGTAAGCTGGGGCAAAGTGAGAGAGTGGCATGGACATATATACACTACCAAATGTAAAATAGATAGCTAGTGGGAAGCAGCCACATAGCACAGGGAGATCAGCTTGGTGCTTTGTGTCCACCTAGAGGGGTGGGATAGGGAGGGTGGGAGGGAGGGAGACACAAGAGGGAGGGGATATGGGGATATATGTATATGTAGAGCTGATTCACTTTGTTATACAGCAGAAACTAACACACCATTGTAAAGCAATTATACTCCAGTAAAGATGTTTTAAAAAAAATTTACTAAGCACTTAACTATGTGCTGGGCACTGTTCTAGGTGCCAGGTATATGGCAGACAAAAATCCCTGCCCTCGTGGAGCTTGCATTTTAGGGGTAGAGAGGATGAGATAATAAAATAAGTAAAAGGTGTTAGAGAGTGTTACGCACGTCAGACTTTTAAGTAATCACAGGACCATGTTTTTTTTTTTTAATAAATTTTTATTTATTTTTGGCTGCATTGGGTCTTTGTTGCTGTGCGCAGACTCTTTAGTTGCAGCGAGCGGGGGCTACTCTTTGTTGTGGTGCTCGGGCTTCTCACTGCAGTGGTTTCTCTTGTTGCAGAGCACGGGCTCTAGGCACACGGGCTTCAGTAGTTGTGGCAGGTGGGCTCAGTAGTTGTGGCTCGTGGGCTCTACAGCGCAGGCTCAGTAGTTGTGGCACATGGGCTTAGTTGCTCTGCGTGGGATCTCCCCGGACCAGGGCTCGAACCCGTGTCCCCTGCATTGGCAGGTGGATTCTTAACCACTGTGCCACCAGGGAAGCCCAGGACCATGTTTTTAAAAATGCTATGGAGCAAAATAAAGCTGGAAAGAGTGACAGTGTTGGGATGGGCTTGAGGAGGGTAAATTTTAGAGGCCAAGGAGGCCTTAGTGAGAAGGTAACACTTGAGTAGGTGAAGAAGGTGAGAGATTTAAATATCCGGGGGAAGATTGTCCAAGCCAGAGGTTTTAGCAAGTGCAAAAGTCCTGAGGTCAGAGCATGGCTGGCTGTTGGAGGAACACAAGGAGGCAGAGGGAGTGGAGCAGGCGAAATGAAAGGTGGTGAGGCAGGTCCTGTTGGGGCTTGTAGGGCATTTTAGTGAATGGGGTTTTTTAGTAGGAGTACAAGAGAAGCCATTGGAGGATTTTAAGCAGAGGAGTGATGATCTGAGATCATTGTGACTGCTGTGTTGAGGACAGTCTGAAGGGAGCAAATGAAAAAGCAGAGAAACTAGTTTTTGTAGGCTATTATAAAAGTCCAGGAGACATGGAAGTGGCTTGGATTAGATGGTAGCAGTGGATGAATTCTATTATAATTTGAAGATAGAGCAAACCAAATTTGCTGACAGATGTGGGTGGGGTGTGAGAGAAAGAAGAGATAAGGATTACTTCAAGGTTTCTGCCTGGTAACTGAAAGATGAGTTGCCCTTAACTTAGATGGGAAGACTCCTAGAGGAGTGAGTTTAAAGAGATCAGATCAGGACTGTTAAACTTTAGGTGCCCTTCAAGGGGAGATGTCACAACGGTAGTTGAATATACAGGTCTGGCATTTAGGATAGAAGTCTGGCATTTAGGATAGAGGTCTGGGCTGGAGAAGTTGGGAGAGGTCAGCATATGGCAATTGTTCAAACTAGAAGACTGTATGAGGTCACCAAGAGAGTGAGTGTAGATGGGAAGGAAGAGTTCCAAGGCCTGAGCCATGGGGGACTTCAACATTCAAAGATGTCAGGGAGAAGAAGGCCCAGCAAAGGAGACTGAGGAGGGGACAGAAGCAGGAGGAAAACTAAAAGAGCATGGTGTTCTGGAAGCCACGTGAAGAAAATGTTTAAGCAGGTAGGTGATCCAGTTGTGAAGTGTTGCTAGGTAAGGTATGAAAAGAATGAACTGTGTATATACCATGACAAGGTCTTTGGAGAACTTGAGTAGAGCAGGTCCAGTGAAGTGGTACAAGTAAGACTGGAGTGGGTTCAAGAAAGAATTGATCCTATTATATAGCACAAGGAACATATTCAATATCCTGTGATAAACCATAATGGAAAAGAATATGAAAAAAATATATATGTATAACTGAGTCACTTTGCTGTACAGCAGAAATTAACACAACATTGTAAATCAACTATACTTCAACAACATTTTTAAAAAAAGAAAGAATTGGGGGCTTCCCTGGTGACGCAGTGGTTGAGAACCCGCCTGCCAATGCAGGGGATACAGGTTTGAGCCCTGGTCCGGGAAGATCCCACGTGCCGCAGAGCAATTAAGCCCGTGCGCCACAACTACTGATCCTGCGCTTTAGAGCCCGCGAGCCACAACTACTGAGCCCACATGCCACAACTATTGAAGCCCGTTCACCTAGAGCCCGTGCTCCACAACAAGAGAAGCCACCACAATGAGAAGCCCACGCACTGCAACAAAGAGTAGCCCCTGCTCGCCGCAACTAGAGAAAGCCCGTGCGCAGCAACAAAGACCCAATGCAACCAAAAAAAAAAAAATAATAAATAACTTTAAAAAAAAAAAAGAAGAAAGATTTGGGAGAGAGGGGCTGGAGAGAGCAAATATGGACTTTTTTTTTTTTTTTTAGATAGGAGAAATAAAAGAATAGTTATGCTAATGGAAAGATCTTTGCTTTTCCAGTGAGGAACCTAGCTTTCTCACCCACCCTCCCTTCCTTGGACTTCAGATTTGGATATTTGCTGTTTCTTGGAACCCTCACTTTGAGGAATGTTAATAGGGAATCTGAACTGATATGGAACTGAGGATTGTGAAAATCAACTTATTTCACATGTGGAATTCTCTTTCCCCAACTTCCCACTACTTTGGGGGAAATAACACATGTGGCCAGGAGTCCACTTACTGTGGCCAGTAAGTTACTAGGCTGTTCACAAATGTTTCTCCCATTCTGGGCACATGGCAGGAGAGCCACTCTTGGGTACGGCCATGTGGTTTTGTTTGTCACTTCATAGCAGCTTTAAGACCAGTGAGCAGTCTCCCACATTGCCTTGGCTGACAGCAACTGTGGAAGCAGTGTTAAGACGAAGCATCTACCAGCCAGGGTCTGAGCCATAGTGATGAGCAGAGCCCCTTTGCTAAGCCGGGATAGACACCTAGTATGAGTAATAAACTTTAGTTTCGTTAGTTTTATTTTGGGATAGCAAAACCCAATCCATCCTGACACAATGCCTAAGGACCAAAATAAACAGTGATGTACCGGTCTCCACAATAACCAGCAGATTGCAAATTTCAGGGTACGCAAGTTTTACTTTCCCATACCAGGGGCAAAGAAAACCCAATAAATAACACAGGTAATAAAACTTGACCTCACTGTCAGTTCTCCATTAAATCAAAAACGATTGAACCTTGAAAATGTTAATATTGTTCTTAAAATATTTCTCTCCTAACCAGGAAGCCAACTTTTCTTCAAGAGACTTAGCTAGACTACCAGAAACATAGTGTAGTATATTTACTATTTTGTTCTCTGAGTCGTCTGCGTTTGCTCCTCCAGGAATGCTCACTCCAAATGCAGATTCCCTGGTCCTGTCCTCCTAGATGAATGCTGTGGTCCTTAACTCCTAAGAGGTTCTGTAATCTTGATCTTTATGTGTCTGTGTGGCCTAATACAAAAATTTATTTGGTCTTTGTCTTCCGGTTCCTGCCAAGAGCTGCTAAAACTCTTGGAATTTTCTCAGTGATAGGAATGGTTTTTTATTTTTTGTAATGAGCCCCTTTGATCACACTTGAGTTTATGCTAATGAGATCACTAAGGGTGAGGCCACTAGATGGCCTCAGGATGGAGCTGGTCACCAGAAAGACCAAGTGACTATACCTCCTGACTGACCTCCAGGCGTGGGTGGCAGAGGGGGCTGGAGAGGGGTCTATAAACTCAGCAACAGTGAGATTCAGAGAGCTCCTGGGTTGGTGAGCACATTGAACCCCGGGAAGATGCTGTGTCCCTGCATCCCTCCCCTTCCTTGCCCCATGCATCTCTTCCATTTGGCTGCTCTCAAGTTATATCTTTTATAATAAACCAGCAAATGGAAGTAAAGTGTTTTCCCAAGTTCTGCGAGCTGTTCTAGGAAATTATTGAACCCAGAAGGGAAGGGAATTGTGGGAACCCTCCAATTTTATGACCAGGTTGGACCGAAGTGTGGGTAATCTGGGGACATGATACTTGCGACCGGCATTTGAAGCGAAGGAGGTCT
Organism: Balaenoptera musculus; assembly: GCF_009873245.2. NCBI lineage: Eukaryota > Metazoa > Chordata > Mammalia > Artiodactyla > Balaenopteridae > Balaenoptera > Balaenoptera musculus. The sequence continues at coordinate 42,640,574 of NC_045789.1, read as the reverse complement.
TGCGGGACCAAGCCTTTAAACCCATGGGGTCTGAGGATAACTTTGGGTAGTGTCAGAATTGAACTGAATTGTAGGACACCCAGATGGTGTCCAGAGAATCAGAGAATTGGTTGTTAGTGTTGGAAAACACCCTAGAAATATGCTGCCAATGTAACACTGAAGTTTTCAACATAATGTCTGAGTCAGTTTACACATGCTTTAATATTAGAGAAGAAATGTTCTTGTAAGAGACAAAAGAAAAATCACAATTCTGCACAAAAGAATTTTATTTAGTGGTCAGATCCCGATGAACAATGCCAGTCATTGCTTGATTCTGTTAAAATGCGCTATTAGATATACTCTTAAGAAAGTGTACGGTGCATCACCAAAAGCTATTGAATTTGGATTGTGTAGAGTAAAAGAAAACTTCATAAATCTTTGTTCTTTGATAAACTTTTTAAAATATAAAAATGAAAAAAAATCCCCAAAAGCAGTATTCAAAAATAATAAATGTCACCTTGGACTATTTACAGTAAGATGACTTTCTAATAAGAGAACACTCTCTGCTTGTCTCTTTTTTTCTCACATTTCACTTGTCCCGTAGAGGTGTTCTGCCTCCCCCATCTAACCCTTACTCGTGATTTCTTCCATTCCCGTCTTGCATGAAACGGTCATCTTCTATTCTCTCACACATCTTTGAGTCTTTCTCTGATACTCCTTTTTCCTACTGTAAATTACCAGTAATTCTATTCAACAGATGTTTGTTGAGCACCTAATATGTGCCAGGCACTGTGCTAAGAGGTGGGGATAAATATAGAGATGAAAAGTCATTGAACCCCCTCCTCAAGAAGCTCAGAGTTTGGGTTGGATTAAAAAAACGTTTTTCACATTATATTCTATGAAATCCCAAGCCCCTATGAAGTAAGTTTGGGGATTTCTTGAAACAAAGTGCACTCACGGAGGGTCTATCAGCTTGGCCCACTCCAATGCATTTTGATTTAGAATTCTGCCCTTTTTTATGAAGCACAGCCTCTAAAGCCCAGGAATAGAGTTTGAGTTCTAAACTCTTTGCAGGAGGGAACTACATGATGGGTTGTAGGGGACGAACTGAACCAATTTGTTTTTGGGGGAGGGTAATCTTTTAATTGGCTTCTACAAATTCTGAGTATGAAAAGTCCTTAACCCTCCGCCCCCCAGAATACTAAATTTGAGCAATAGATACATATTAAGAAACTCCTCCTTGATTTGGATTTACAACACGATCCTCTGAAACTCCTCTCTTTTACAAATGTCCAGCAGGAGCTCTTTTTATTACCTCCACACGTATTTCTTTGTGCTTTTCTGTGAACATTTTCTTAGCTTCAAACATAAAAGCAGCAAATTACACCTGCAGGTGACCTTTCTTTTTTTTTTTTCTTTTATCATGTTGAACCCCAAACAAGCTCAGTTCTTGCGTTTGGCCTACATCTTCTCTGTCCACGAGGCCTCAAGAGAACCATGGTAGTTACTTAAAAAAAAAGAAAAAGAAAACAAAGCAAACTATGAAATAGAAAATAAAAACTGAACATAGCATACTATGGAAGCAAAACCGAAACCACACCCTCACTGCCCCCATCTCTCCATGCCTGGCAGACCATGGCCCTACAAATATTCACATTTGGAAATATTTTCTCAGTCACAGTAAAGTCCACATTGTGGTGGTGGGCTTCCCCCCCACAGCTTGTAGCGTATTCCTTTTGTCGAATCTGCTCAGCCAACCACTGAACGATGATGAAGGGAGTTTTTGTGGGAAAGTTCTATCCTTGATCCAACATCATCCACAGGTTACACGGGGGTCACATCTCTGTACAGTTTCCGTCCAACCAAATGATACTCTGTCCATTCAAGAGCCCTAGTGCCAGATTCACAATGTCCTCATGAGCTGGTTCCAAGCCCTCTGGATCTGAAGGCAACTTTGGGAGTTGGCGTTATTCCCATGTTACAGTTGGCCTGCCCAAGGTAGGGTGATCAGGATGTCTGGAATATGTGAAGACGACAAGAAGAGCAGGGGGTGTTGGGAGAGAGGGGAAAAGAGAGGTGATCATGCACAAGCTTCTTGCTCTGTCGTGCATTATATTTTCAGTGTTAACAGCGTGTATTTCGACACATAGGGCTTGTGCTTTTTCGTTAAATAACTCGCCCTGAAACGCTCGTTTGGCAAACGTGGCCATGAATGTGTGTGTGCGTGTGCACGTGCCTGTGTTTACGATGTGTCATGAGGCTGTGTGTCAAGTCCTGTGGGTGTGCCTTGGCCCCTCCCCTGCTGCTACACCCACCTCGCCAGCAAGGAAAAACTGATGGGTTACACCTGGTCGGTTTGATATTCAGAAGCTTCAGACAGGCTTTCTGAGAAGCTTAGGAAAGTCTCCTGGTGTTCGGAACAGACGATCTCGTAACGATAATGCCGGAACTCCACAGCAAAGGTGCCAAAATAAGACAGGAAGCACATGACCAGGCCCCACTGGACCCTGGCTGCGTACAGGTGGATGCCCTGGGCCATGAGGATGAAGTCTGGGGGGAAGTAGTCAAGGCAAGTTCCTCTATCGGCCACATTAAGACGGGGCTGTTTTCTGGGCAGAGACAGGTTACAGGAAAAGCCTGGCTCCCCCACCTGACCAGCGGAAGAGCGTCACGGAGTCAGCTGAACACCATCTACATAAATAACACAAGGTAACATTACTGAGCCCTTACTCTGTGCCAGACATGCTTCTAGGTGCTTTCATGGAAAACCTAACTTACTCATCACAACACCCTGTTATCAGCAGTTCGTTTAAAATAGGGAAACGGAGGCCAAATGGGTAACACGGGTATTAACTGGTGGAACTGGGATTCAAACACAAGCACTCTGACTCCCTGGCCACGCATTCGACCGCTGTACTCTACGGCTGCCTAATAAACTGTGAGACTAGCTAAAGAATTACAATTCCAAAGTAATTAGTTGGCCAGGAAAATAACGATGTATTTTTAAAAGACACTGCAAATGATGATGGAACAATGTAAACGTATCAAATAGCTAACTACCTCCATATAAGCTGTGTTTGTCTCTGCAGTGCTACTAATAAGGTCTAAGCGGCCCCTCTTCTTTCTAGTTTTCAATGTTGCCTTTCAGACAATATTCTATAGGCTGGTTTCATTCCCGGTGTTGCATTTAAACTTGTGCCAAATGAAAGCAGGCAATTAAAAAACCAAAGAACAGACGAGACGTCTATGTCTGAATATACACAGAGTGTACACAGACACACACACACACACACACACACACACACACACACACACACACACACACACACACACACATCAGTATATATGAAGGTAGGAGCTGGGAAGGAGAAAGGTTCATAACGTTCTATAGTGAAAAGCTAAGAGGCCAAGGACTAAATAAAGTTATTTAGAAAAATCAGAAATGCTCCCTTAGAATTAGTTCTACCTTCAGAACTTAGCCTTAAAATCTTGGGAAATTTTCAGAGAGTGAAAAAGTCCATGACAACTACTTCAGCCAAACTTCGGTCTCCTGACTAGGCCTGGATTCATTCACCTGGGAACCACGAAATGGTTCCAAGTCTTCGGAAATATCATGGATCAGAATTGTTTGGTATAAGCTCAAAACTCAGAATGATTTAAAATCTGTACATACTCTTCTGACTGAGGGTTCAAAATGTTTGCCAAAGCAATATTAACTTATAGGGGAGGGATACATCTTCAAATCTCGCACTGGCAGAATTCTGACCCGTTTACTCATAAAATATTTTACCAGGTTGCTAGTAATAAGCAAGTTTTTTGGCTTGAATTTCAAGTCCTTAAATGTTCTCAATCTAATGTGACTTAAGAAAACCGCTAAAATGACTGAATGGCAGTTTGTGAGGGAAGAAGAAATAAATGGCTCCAAATACTCCACTAACGAACGTCTCTGAGCGCTAAATGTTTTCGTATTTTAAAGCCACTCTAAGCATAGTGGTTAAGAGTATAAGAACTGAGCCTGAGTTTAGAACAAATCGACACATACCATGTGTGATCTTGGGTAAATAACCTCCGTTTTTCACTATTCTTACTTGTTAAGTGAAGATTAAAAGGGTTGACACATTTAAAGTGCTTAGAATACTGCCTAGCACATCATCAGGACCCAATAAATATTGGCTATTACATTGATGATTGTAACTGTGT